>NC_057810.1:401246461-401547142 GCF_018294505.1 Triticum aestivum | reverse complement strand
GTCTTTAAGGATTTGAGAACACTTGATGTTTGTCTTGTCGTGCTTATCTATGGTGACAATGGGATATTCACGTGATCTACTTGATGTATGTTTTGGTGATCGACTTGCGGGTTCAATGAACTTATGCATAGGGGTTGGCACACGTTTTTGTCTTGACTCTCTGGTAGAAACTTTGGGGCACTCTTTGAAGTACTTTGTGTTGGTTGAATAGATGAATCTGAGATTGTGTTATGCATATCGTATAATCATGCCCACGGATATTTGAGGTGATATTGGAGTATCTATGTGACATTAGGGTTTTGGTTGATGTGTGTCTTAAGGTGTTATTCTAGTACAAACTCTATGATAGATCAAATGGAAACAATAGCTTCCTGTTATTTTACTACGGACTCTTGAATAGATCGATCAGAAAGGATAACTTTGAGGTGGTTTCATACCCTACAATAATCTCTTCGTTTGTTCTCCGCTATTAGTGATTTTGGAGTGACTATTTGTTGCATGTTGAGGGATAGTTATATCATCCAATTATGTTATTATTGTTGAGAGAACTTGCACTAGTGAAAGTATGAACCCTAGGCCTTGTTTCCTAGTATTGCAATACCGTTTATGCTCAGTTTTATCATTAGTTACCTTGCTGTTTTCATAATTTCAGATTACAAAAACCTATATCTACCATCCATATTGCACTTGTATCACAATCTCTTCGCTGAAATAGTGCACCTATACAATTTACCATTGTATTGGGTGTGTTGGGGACATAAGAGACTCTTTGTTATTTGGTTGCAGGGTTGTTTGAGAGAGACCATCTTCATCCTACACCTCCCATGGATTGATAAACCTTTGGTCATCCACTTGATGGAAATTTGCTACTGTCCTACAAACCTCTGCACTTGGAGGCCCACAACGTCTATAAGAAGAAGGTTGCGTAGTAGACATCAAGCTCTTTTCTTGCACCATTGCTGGCGAGGTGAGTGCTTGAAGGTATATCTTTAGATCTTTTAATCAAATCTTTTAGTTTCTTTTATTATCACTAGTTTAGTCTATAAAAGAAAACTGCAAAAAATGGAATTGAGTTTGCCTCATACGCTTCATCTTTTTAATATCAATCGTGAAAATGATGGAAAGGAAAATTGTGCTCAAGTGCTCGAAGAAGAAGTCTATAAAATGTTTTGTACTAAATCTTTGAATGATGAGCATGATTGCAATGTTATTAGCACGTAATCTTTGAATATCCATAGTACTAATGATGATTGCACTAGTGATGATGAAATTGTCACTTATAAGCATGTCAACTTTTGTGGAATACATAGAGCTTGCAAGTACACACCGAATAGGGAAGATATATTTTGCAAAAGGCATAAGTATTTAGAAACTAAATGGTTGCAAGAAAGGCTAGATGATTGTGCTGAAAGATTCAATATTTATCGCCATCCTTGTGAACTTTGCAATGAACATGGTCATTTAAATCTCCAATGCAAATTGTTTCATGATCGAATCGTGTCCAAAAATTGTGATAACTTGATTACCCTTGAGCATCATAAAAAGCTTAGTCTTCTTTTGGGGTATGAAGAAATGAAATGTATAACTGAGGGTATTCCAAAATTTAATCTTGATAGATTTCTTGATTTTGATCTAGAAGAATTTTTTATGTATTGTGCGGTGAATTGCATTGAAAATCCTTATATTGCCAATTACATAAAGAAAAGAAAGCAAATAAAAGATTAAGAAAATAATAATGAAATGGAAGCGACTTCCCAATATCGTCCTATTATTTCTATTGATGAATCAGGTAATGAGGAAGAGCTTTCTATTCAACCAATATCATCAATAAGGAGCTCAAAGAAGAGGGTTAAACCCACACATGATGTGAAGAAGAAAAAAAAAGACGGAGAAGCAAAGGTAAAAAGGTAACCCTCCCAAATGATGTTGCTCCGACTACTCATTGTGATGATGATAATTGCTATACTATTGGTGCTATGCATACTATTAATGATGAGAGTGATTATGCTTATGATATGAAAATGCCCAAGCTTGGGGAAGCTATGTTTGATGAGGATGACATATTTGAGAATATATTTGCTGCAATTAATGTTTGTCCCAAGCTTGGGGATGCTACGTTTCATGAAGATGATATTTTTAGCCTCCAAAGTTTTGATATGCAAATTTGTTATGATGATAGAATGTCTCCTACCTATGATGATTATATTGAAGAAAGTGGATTTGGATACGTCATGACTTTATTTAGTGATGATTTCACTATCTTGGAAGAGGTTTCAATCGATTATGATGAGAACAAAGTAGCTACTTATGATGATTATTGTGATGAAACTTATGCTATAAAAAGTAGTGATGATTATGTTTATAAAATTTGTCATGATTACGATTACCCCTTTTATGAACATTACTCTTTTAATGTGGAAACAATTTAAAGTATTCGAGTCTCTTATGACACTCCCACTATCCCGAATGAGAAGAATTTTGCTTATGTGGAGAGTAGTATATTTTCTATGCAAGTAGATCATGGAAAGAATGCTTTAGGTGCTGGTTATATTGTTGAATTCGTTCATGATGCTACTGAAAATTATTATGAGGGAGTAACATATGCTTGTAGGAATTGCAATAATATCAAGTTTCCTCTCTATGTGTTGAAAATTTGGAAGTTATGCTTGTTTTACCTTCCTATCCTAGTTGATTATTGTTCCAATAAGTTGTTTGCTCACAAAATCCCTATGCATAGGAAGTGGGTTAGACTTAAATGTGCTAGTCATATTCTTCATGATGCTCTTTTTATGTTTCAATTCTTATATTTTATGTGAGCATCATTGTCATCATCATGCCTAGCTAGAAAGGCATTAAAGAAAAGCGTTTGTTGGGAGACAACCCAATATTTACCTTTACTGTTTTTGTGTGTCCACATGCTTATGCTACTGTAGTAATCATGTTTTATAGCTTTTTTCCGATAAAGTGCCAAGTAAGACCTTTAGGATAGCCTACGGTGATAGTTGTGTTGATCCTGCTGAAAATCAGAAACTTTTGCATCCAGTAAATTAGTTGTGATAATTCACAGAAACTTCCTTTTGATCTGATTCTTTTTGCTCTGGATTGGTATACAAATTTATTAGGACTTCCTAATTTGGTAGGATTTGGGGAATTAAAGAAGTATACGTTTGATACATATTACTACAGACTGTTCTATTTTTGACAGATTCTGTTTTCTATGTGTTGTTTGATTATTTTGATGAATCTATGAGTAGTATCGATGAATGTGTACTCCATTAGTAGAGATGTGTGCCTACTCGTGTGAACTTCATCAGATCATATGATATGTTTTTGGCTACTTGTGTGAACAATTCAGATCAGGAGAGGCAATTTCCTTTTGTGCTCATGTGTTTAGATGGTTAAATCTAAACAATTCAGATCATACGCATGTGTTTTTGTGCACTGTTTTTCCCTACTTGTTAACATTTAAATGCATCATCTAGAGTACTATTTTTTACTTGTGTGTATTGTGTTCCGATTGCAATTTTGTTTATTGATGCATTGATGTTGATGATGCCAGATTAGGAGCGATGCAAATATTTTTCTGATTGCAATTTTGGTATAGAACTCTAGTTACAGTTTCGTACATTGAATTTTTTGCTATATTTGTACAGAACTCTAGTTACAATATATATTAATAGAACTTCATTATTCATATTCCTAATCAATCATGCAATAATGACTTGTTAATTTTGATCATCTAAATCATGGTATTTATTTCTGCATAGGCTGGTGGTGTAGAGGAATGGGTCGAGGTTAACGAAGGATATAAAGAGGTTGATGAGGCAGATGCGTATGACATGGATGATGATATGTCAGATCCTTCTCTTGGATTGGGTGGCAAAGAAAATGATGTAGAAGGTGAGGTCAATGACACTGAGAAAACAAAGAGAGGGAAAGGGGAAAATGCAACAATTGAAGTTGGTAATGAGGTAAAGGTGAGGAAAACTAGAATTAAGCGTGCACCATGTTGGCAGCATTTCAAGGAGGTCAAAGTTGTATGCAAGAAGAAACCAGGGGCAGTTGTCACGAAGGCAATATGCTAGCATTGTTGTAACTTGTTTGTTTATACTCTAGGGGGGCAACTACTAGTCTGAATCGGCATATAGATGTTTGTGCGGTCTATCTGAACAAGAAGGGAAGACAACAACGACAAGGTACAATCAATTTGGATCCTGAAAAGCCAGGTGCATCTCTTGTAGTGAATCATGAATATAATCATCCAGAAGTTGTTAAAATCATAGCAAAGATGATAATTGTGGATGAATATCCTTTTAGGATGGTAGAGCATGCTTGGTTTAATATCCTCATGAGATATATGAAAGCATCATATAAGTTCATTGGTAGGAAGAAAATTAGAGCCGAATGCATGAAGGCGTATCTTTCTGAGAAAGAAATCCTTAAGAAGGAACTAAGGTCTGTTGAGAGCATTAGTTTGACAAGTGATATATGGACTTCCAACCAGAATCTTTCCTACCTAGCTGTTGTTGCTCACTACATAGATGATGACTGGGTTATGCAATGTCGTGTTTTAAACTTGATAGAGTTAGACCCACCTCACTCAGGCTTTGTCATAGCTCAAGCCATTTTTGAATGCTGCCAAGAATGGAAAATAGAAGATAAGATGATGACAATGACCATGGATAATGCTGCCCCGAATGACTATGCTGCTAAAATATTGATGGACAAGTCCACTGCTAGGAAATCAGCAAAATTCATACCTAAGTACTTCCATGTTCGCTATTGTTCACACATAGTAAATTTGATAGTCAATGATGGCATGGAACCATTGCAACCTTTGATATGCAAGCTTAGAGAAACTGTCAAGTACTAGAAAAAATCTACATCACGCATGTCGAACTTCTTGTCAGATTGCAAGTCTCTCAATATTAAAGTTGGAAAAGGATTATGCCTAGATGTAGCGACTAGAAGGAGTTCTCCATACAAAATGGTAGACACTTGCACTCTGTATAAGGAAGCTTTCAATGAGTGTGCACAATCAGATTCTAACTATGAGTGGCAGCCTGATGATGAAGATTGGGTGTTATATAGCAAAATTCAACCGATCCTGAAATCATTTGCTGAGGTAGCTACTATACTATCAGGATCTACTGACCCCACTACCAACATTTTTTATCCATACATCATGAATGTTAAGATTGCTATAGTTGAGCATGCTTTCTCTGGAGATGACAATTTGAAAATGATGGGGGAAGCAATGCTTGATAAGTTTGATAAATATTGAGATAGCATTGTTCTGCCAGAAAACAAAAATCAGAAAGATAAAAAAGGTAAAGAATAGTATTATGGTGATTGCCATGATTCTTGATCCTAGATTTAAGATGAAACTTGTGGACTATTGTTTCAAGAAAATGTATGGTAAAGAGAAGAGCAGTATTGAGGTGGAAGATATCAAAATAGAGTTCTTTGATCTGTATGCCACATATGAGATGGAAAATCTTCAAAATGAGAATTCTAACATCAATGAGCAAAGTTCAACTTCAAGTAGGCAAGCATCTACATCTATGACCACATTGTCGAGTGGGTTTCAATCCTTCCTCAAGGAGACAAATTCTGAGCCATGCAAATCTGAATTGACTAGTTATCTTGAAGAAAAGACTCATCCCATTAATGATCCAAATTTCACATTACTTGACAGGTGGAGGTTGAATGGTCATAGATATCCTATTGTGGCAAAAATGGCAAAGAAGTTCTTGACTGTACCAGCTACTAGTGTCTCATCAGAGTCGACATTCTCTACAGGAGGTAGTGTTCTTGATTACTACCGTAGTTCTCTAACCCCAAGCATGGTTGAGGCACTTGTTTGTGCTTCTAGCTTCATCAAAGGATCAAAAGAAAACCACATTAGGTCTACAATCATAGTGGTAATATATAGTTGTTGTTTCTTGTCTATTACTTATAAGCTTTGACATACTATTTCTAAATTGACCGTCTAACTAAAATTGCATTTCCCTTTGTAGGAAGATGACATTGATGATGATGTTGAGTTCATTCCATTTCCCGAATCTATGGTGGAAAGCAACTAACAGGTTGGTGCTTGGCTACTCGTTTAGACTTGCAAATTCTATTTTGCAACTTTGTTTTCTTTCTCTTGTATTCTTTATAGTGCAATGCCTCTTTTGTCAATTAAACCTTATCGTATTTAAGTTCTACTACACTACTATAAGTGAAACCTGAAAGTTTACTTTCTTTGTTTGAAAATTTGCATGTAGGAAAAGGAAAAGTTTGCAAGTTCATGAAGGCATACGGAGCAAGGTGGAAGGGCTCCTGGACCATTCTTTTACTATTGGATGTAGCATTTTGCTACTCCTGGACCGTTCTTTTACTGCTGGCTGTAGCATGTTGCTACTATCTTAAAAGGTTAAATTATGCAAGGTGATAGGTGCACCAGACTTGTTGGTGTTTGCCACTGCATGTTAGTGTTGCTACTTTATGCTATTAGTGCTTCTACGTACTAGTCTTGCTCCCATTTTGACTTGAATGCCCTTTTTTAATTCATGCTATTGTGAAATAGTGATGGAAACCTTCTATGTGTGGGGTTTGGCACTTTGGCTGTAGCTTGCTATTATTTTTAAATTTCAAATGATACCTTAACGTCTATGTTTAATTTATGCCATTGTGAATTTTTGATGGGATCATGAGATTCTTTTGTGTAATATATGCCATTGTGATTTGTGAATTTTTAGTGGGAACATGGGATTCTTCTATATTCTTTATTACCTTAACAAGAACTCGTGAACGTTCGCGAGCATAACAAGCTCATAACGAACCGAGCCAAACAGAGATTTTAGTTCGTTAATATTAAAGAGCTTATTGATAATGAGCTTAATGATAACGAGCTTAATGATAACGAGCCGAACGAGCCGAGCAGCTCGTTAATCCAGCCCTAAGTATCGGAGGGTATGAACCATAGAGAAGTTGGAATACAGTAGGTTTAACACCAATAAGAATTTAGAATGATTTCATAACAGTACCTAAGTGATGATTAATTTTCTTATACTAACGGAGCTTACGAGTTTTCTGTTGAGTTTTCTGTTGTGAAGTTTTCAAGTTTTGGGTAAAGATTCAATGGACTATGGAATAAGGAGTGGCAAAAGCCTAAGCTTGGGGATGCCCAAGGCACCCCAAGGTAATATTCAAGGACAACCAAGAGCCCAAGCTTGGGGATGCCCCGGATGGCATCCCCTCTTTCGTCTTCGTTCATCGGTAACTTTACTTGGAGCTATATTTTTATTCACCACATGATATGTGTTTTGCTTGGAGCGTCATTTTGTTTTATTTTGTTTTGCTTGTTGTTTGAATAAAAAACCAAGATCTAAAATTCTTAAATGAGAGAGAGAGTCTTCACATAGTTACATAATTGTTTAGCTACTCATTGATCTTCACTTATATCTTTTTGGAGTAGCTTGTCATTTACTCGTGTGCTTCACTTATATCCTACGAGTAAATGGTTGAATGAGTTGAATGTCATTATATATGTTTCACATGCTTACCCCATTGGGAGTAATGTCTTCACATCTAAGAAGTAGAGGTGGTAAATTTACTAAAGGTTAGCAAACATTGTATTGGTCACTTGAACAATTCATGAAATAATATTTAAGGAAGAGAGGTTTCACATATAAATATACTATCTTAGACATCTTCTATGATTGTGAGCCCCATTAATTATTTTCAAACCTGAGCAAATTAGTTGAAGTTGGACAAGGAAGACAACATAATGAGTTATGCTTGGGTATATTTGTATAGAAGTTATATTGTTATAGATCCTCCAACATGTGGTGCTTGCTTTTTAGAATCCTTTGCTAGCCAAAATATCTGTACTAAGCGGGAATACTGCTTGTGCATCCAAATCCCTTGAACAAAGTTTCTTCCATGAGTGTCCACCATACCTACCTATATGCGGTATTAACCTGCCGTTCCAAGTAAATTTGCATGTGCCAAACTCTAAACCTTCAACTAATAATCTGTTTTGTATGCCCGAATCGCTCATGTACCGACTAGGGACTGTCAGTATCTTCCATGCTAGGTGGGTTATTCTCACGATGAGTGGACTCCGCTCATCATTCATGAGAAAAATTGCTGGTAACTGGGATGCCCAGTCCCATGATCAAAAGGTCAAAATCAAATCAAAATAATTGCAAACCAAACTCCCCAGGTTTGATGTTAGTTGGAGGCACCCGTTGTTTCGGGCAAGCCTTGGATTGATGATTGTTGGTGGAGGGGGAGTAAAAACTTTACCATTCTGTTTGGGAACCGCCTATAGTGTATCCAGTATGGAAGAAACTGGGAACCCTTGGTTGTTATGTTGACAATGAAAGCATACCTCTCAAAATTATTTTCATCTCTATTTCAAAATCGAGCTATGGCACCTCTGCAAATCCCTTCTTCCCTCTGCGAAGGGCCTATCTTTTACTTTAATGCAAGAGCCAGTAGTATTCCTTCTCATTCCAACCTACTCTTTAGTTGGCAAGAATCATGTGATGGTGAAAGATCTAAGCATATATGGCCATTCAAATATATTTGATCATGAATTATTATTGTTGACAATTATCTATATGATAAGTAAGTTGGGAGGAGAAACATTAAGCCCCTATCTTTCTCTGTGTTCGATCGATGTTGTTTGTTCTAAAAAAATGCTTTGAGTGGTAGCCATCATGGAAGACTATATGATAGTTGAGTATGTGGGATTTGCTAAATCAAAGCTCTTACATAGACCCTTCCTGAAAATAAGATGAATTGCAATTGTTTGATGACTGAGAACATATTTTGCTACTTTTCAAGAAAGTTTATGGTCTATGCTTTAACATTTGAATAGCTTGTTAATTAATTGTGAGAAGTTTTATGAGATGAGTTGCTGTTATGACATATAATGATGCTAGAAATTATCATTGATCAAATTTATGCACCTGCTAGCATTTACACTTCATAAATTATTTCTTTTATCATTTACCTCCTCGTGGATGAGCAGGTATTAAGCTTGGGGATGCTGATACGTCTCCAACGTATATATAATTTATGAAGCATTCATGCTATTATATTATCTGTTTTGGATTCTGATGGGCTTTATTATACACTTTTATATTATTTTTCGGACTAACCTATTAACCGGAGGCCCAGCCCAAATTGCTGTTTTCTTGCCTATTTCAGTGTTTCGAAGAAAAGGAATATCAAACAGAGTCCAAACGGAATAAAACCTTCGGGGGAGTTATTTTTGGAACGGAAGCAATCCAGGGGACTTGGAGTGTACGTAAGGGAAGCAACGAGGAAGCCACGAGGCAGGGAGGCACGCCCTACCCCCCTGGGCGCGCCCCCACCCTCGTGGGCCCCTCGTGGCTCCCCTAACCGACGCCTATATATGTCCATATACCCTAAAAACATTGGGGAGCACAATAGATCGGGAGTTCTGCTGCCGCAAGCCTCTATAGCCACAAAAACCAATTGGGACACTGTTCCGGCACCCTGCCGGAGGGGGGATCCCTCACCGGTGGCCATCTTCATCATCCTAGTGCTCTCCATGACGAGAAGGGAGTAGTTCACCCTCGAGGCTCATGGTATGTACCAGTAGCTATGTGTTTGATCTCTCTCTCTCTCTCTCTCTCTCTCTCTCTCTCTCGTGTTCTTGATTTCGCACGACCTTGATGTATTGCGAGCTTTGCTATTATAGTTGGATCTTATGATGTTTCTCCCCCTCTACTCTCTTGTAATGGATTGAGTTTTCCCTTTGAAGCTATCTTGTCGGATTGAGTCTTTAAGGATTTGAAAACACTTGATGTATGTCTTGCCGTGCTTATCTGTGGTGACAATGGGATATTCACGTGATCTACTTGATGGATGTTTTGGTGATCAACTTGTGGGTTCAATGAACTTATGTATAGGGGTTGGCACACATTTTCGTCTTGACTCTCCAGTAGAAACTTTGGGGCACTCTTTGAAGTACTTTGTGTTGGTTGAATAGATGAATCTGAGATTGTGTGATGCATATTGTATAATCATGCCCACAGATACTTAAGGTGACATTGGAGTATCTAGGTGACATTAGGGTTTCGGTTGATTTGTGTCTGAAGGTCTTATTCTAGTATGAACTCTATGATAGATCGAACGGAAAGAATAGCTTCGTGTTATTTTACTATGGACTCTTGAATAGATCAATCAGAAAGGATAACTTTGAGGTGGTTTCATACCCTACAATAATCTCTTTGTTTGTTCTCCGCTATTAGTGACTTTGGAGTGACTCTTTGTTGCATGTTGAGGGGTAGTTATATGATCCAATTATGTTATTATTGTTGAGAGAACTTGCACTAGTGAAAGTATGAACCCTAGGCCTTGTTTCCCAGTATTGCAATACCGTTTACGCTCACTTTTATCAATAGTTACCTTGCTGTTTTTATAATTTCAGATTACAAAAACCTATATCTACCATCCATATTGCACTTGTATCACCATCTCTTTGCCGAACTAGTGCACCTATACAATTTACCATTGTATTGGGTGTGTTGGGGGCACAAGAGACTCTTTTTTTTTGTTGCAAGGTTGTTTGAGAGAGACCATCTTCATCCTACGCCTCCCACGGATTGATAAACCTTAGGTCATCCACTTGAGGAAAATTTGCTACTGTCCTACAAACCTCTGCACTTGGAGGCCCAACAACATCTACAACAAGAAGGTTGCATAGTAGACATCAGTCGCCGAACAACACATCTATCTTGATCTTGTCGATTGGAGAGCAAGAAAGGCCGGGAACGATGCCATGGAAGACAGTCCGGCTGGGCTGGAGTTGCTTCACCTTGATTCTCAACCGCTCCATGGTTGGCAGCAGAGGATGTTGATGTTGCTGCCGCGGTCTATCAGGACTCGGGTGAAGCAGCAGGTCCGCCTCTCTGTTGAGAAGGTGGACTCTAGCACCAGGGGCGTGTGCACCTGGCGAAGATATCACAGCCGGGTGGTCTTCACGGCTCCAAGTGAGGGGCCTCTCGGACCAGTGCATGAACTGAGGGACCTCTGAGGTGACAACTTTTACCTTCTGGTGTTGGGCCATCTGTTGTGCCTATCGTCGACCTCACTGGTAAAGACAACGTAGGTATCGTTCTCGTTGGGGAACTCATCTTGGAGCATGCCAGCAGGTCGGGCCGCCTGCTGAGCAGCCGGGGCTGCCTGGCTGGCTGGAGGAGGAGGCGCCAAGGTCTCACCCTTAGCGATTCGAGCAAGCCAGCTTCACTTCTTATTGGTGTGGTTGGACGGCTTCGCACCGCTATGGAACTTGTATGGGGCATCGAGAGCTTGCTTGAAGGAGAAGGCAGGCTGCCAGGCACCCTTGCCGCCCCGCTGACACTTGGGGCCAGGCTGCCCAGCCGGCTGTTGATCCTCGACAGTGGCCACTTGCTGGCTATTGGAAGCCGGATGCTGGGCTTTGCACTTGTTGTCATTCAGATGTTGGCGCCGGTTGGTGTCACCAGCCGGCGTTTGAGGACCTGGCTAGATCACCTTGCCGGACGTGTCAACTCGAGTCTCCGACTTCATGGAGGAGTCGGCTGTGGCACCAGCCGACTCATTGAATAGAAGCTTGTGCTTGAGCAAGGTATCCTATCTGCACCCGGTGATGAAGTACTCGATAGCCTACACCTCGTGGACCCCCTCACAGGAGATGCACAACACGGCCCAGCGCGTCAGGTAGTCGCGCGTGGACTCGGCTGGCCCCTAGACACACATGGAGAGTTGGCGAGGCTTGGGGGCGCTTGTACATGCTGGTGAAGTTGCGGACGAAGGCGTCGTTGAAATCCAACCAGTTGTTGATGCTATTGGGCTTGAGGTTGTTCAGCCATGTCCGGGCGGTGCCCTGGAGCATGAGCAGAACATACTTCACGGCAATACTCTTGTTGTCGTTTGCTATGCTGACAGATGTCGAGTAGTCGATCAGCCAGTCTTCCGTCTTCATGGAGCCGGTGTACTTGGGAGTGTATCAAGGGAGCGTGAATCCTCTAGCGAAGGGCTCATCCCGGATGCGGGGGCCGAAGTAGGCCGGACCAATGGTATCCTCCTCCTCCACTGCCAGGGACCGAGCCAGCTTCTCGATCCGGCGTGGGCGTCGTTCTCACTGACCGCTTCGCGGGGGCCTAGCCGGCCGCCGAGTGTCGGGTGATCAGGTGGCGGCATAAAGGCCACTCTCTCCCTGCAAGGAGGCGGGCGTTCCTCCAGCCGGCATATGGCCTCCGGGTTCTAGGGGTCTTGCTGGCTGGCTACAATCATGCCATGAGAGCGCCGGCTGCGGCTAGCAGTGGACTCTAGGTCCCGCTGATCGCGGCCGTTGCCGCTAGGGGACCAGGAGGTCGCTCCATTCTCGTGGCGGGGTAGGTGGTTTTTGTCCTGTCAGCCGGCTCCCAGCACGTGGTTGCACGCATCTTCCTGCGCGTTCACAGCATTTAGGAGATCCTACAGGCGCCCCATCTAGCTGCACCGCTCGTCGCCCTCCAGGTGCTCAAGTTGTTCTGCAGCCTCCTAGGCTGCGTGCATGTTTTGCGCTGGGGTCTCGTAGACGGGGCATCCGACTCCCAGCATGCTGGCGATCGCGGCGCCGCGTTGCCTGATGGTGTCGGCCCAGCTGGGCTCGGCTGCAGCCGACATGCCGCCAACCACGTTGTCGATCTTTCGCTGAGTGGCCTCAGTGCGGCGCTTGAGAGCCGCCATCTTGGTGGCTCTGTCGAAGAGCTTGGTGTGGAACTCTTCCAGTTCCTCCGGGCCGGCATCAGCACGGACAGGAGTCGCTAGGGCTTGGATGGCTGCTTCCAGCGGGTCCCGGGCCACTACGCTAGAGCGATGTCTGTCGCAAGTGACCATCACCTCCGCGAAGGCACCATCGTCGAGCGCGCCGGTAGGGACGTCGCTGGCAGTAGGAGGGAGTGGGTCATCGACGACCACCACGTTGCTAGGGAAGTCGTCGGTAGTGGCCGCATCGGTGAGGGAGAGCTTGTTGAAGAGGTCATCAAGGCCGCTCATGGGGGAGGCAGCCTCCTTAGCAGGCGATGCCGAGGCTAGTGTAGGCGGGTGCATCGAGCTGGCTGAGCAAACCAGCAGCGACGTGCTCGCCTCAGAGGAAAAGGGTTCCCGTCCATAACGTGTCTCCGGCTGACGCCGCGGATGGCCCCATGGTAGGCGCCAACTGTCGTGGTAATCTCACGTCAGATGCTAGCTAGGGGGTGGCTTATCATGGATGGGGCCAGAAGAACATCGTCTGGTCCTGGAGGCAGGAGTGAGCACGAGCTCGATCGGACATGAGACGTACCCAGGTTCAGGGCTCTCCGGAGAGATGAAACCCCTATTCCTGCTTTGCAGGGTCTCCGCATGATGACTATGATCAATATGAGTACAAGGGTGCTCCTAGAGCTGTATTGCTAGAGGAGGAAGAAGGCTAGGGGTGTCGGGTGGAATGAGGTTGGAACCCTTTGCATGGGTGAGACCTGGGGGGGTTTTATAGGCCACCCCCCAGGGGTACAATGGTAATACGACCGGGTGTAGGACCCGACTGTCAGTGTCTACGGTTACCGGGTTTTTTGCCAGCTGCTGGGGCCCGCCTCTAGAGGGCCCCACCGGTTGGCGAGAATCTGGCCGACAGGTGGGGCCTGTCACATGCGGGCCCCGTTGACGGCTCTTCACTGTGGGACCGCCCGTGCGGACGGAGGCTGTATCGGGCGCTACATGGCTACAGTATCGCGCCGGGCGGGTCGGCGGCCACCTGGCGACGCTTACTGTAGCTATGCTTGGCCGGGATTTGGGGGAGCATGGGGCACTGTTGCCATGCGCCAGCATGTCGCTTGGTCAGGCTCAGACTCTGAGGAAGGGGGCGTCCACCTGCTAGAAGCCGGCCCGTACCCAAGCCACCTTCTGGGAGCGCGCTGTCTTCTGGAGGCCAGCTACGTGGCACCAGCCGGCTCTGGGAGTTGGCTGCGAGACCAGTCGGCCTAAGGGGCTCAGCTTGCCCCGATGTCTTGAAATCTCTTTAAGTGTGGATGAGGCTACCCAGGGTCTATCCCCCCCCCCCCGACAATGGCGCAGCGGATTCAGCAAAGTGTGAAATAATGGTTGCTTCGTCTGTCTAGGGATGTGTGATATTGTGATTTGACGTCTCATTGCTCATTACTACTATTAGGGAACTACGACTGGGGTGCGTCCCCCTACTGTTCTGCACTGTTATTGGGTGCATGACACGTCGACCAGGTTGCTATATGTCCCACATGTCGGCAAGAGGAAGTAGAGAATTCTTGAAAGCGAGCGTGTCCACTCTTTTAGTACGACGGGGGAGTACAAAACTCGTTTTTGCTGCTTTGCACGATCCATCGATACAAACCCGGACTAAAAAAAGGCAAGGATGGGTCTTTTCCCGCGCGGCAGGTAGGGGAGTTTGGCATAGTCTGTTCGAGGCAACGAGGCTGGAAGGGAAACAAGCAAATAAAGGTTGAGCGACTTAGTGTTTGGAAAATCAGATTTTACGGAGTACATACCCATCATGGAGGTAGTACTACTTACTACTCCCTCCTTTCCGGTTTATAGGGCTCATCTAAAAAAATCATTTTTCCATTTTATAAGTCTCAATTCTACTTCCTCCTTTCCAGTTATAGGGCTCAAATCTGAAATCTTATCAACCAAGGCATTTTGTGAGTGGAGGAATATATCTCATACTTTACAGAACTACTCATTAAACTCATGCATTAATTTGGATTAATTGCAATGCATGCATGCTTGGCCACTAGATGAGTAGGAACATTACATGCATTGGTGTGTTCCTTTCAAATTCTTGCATGCAAAGATTTAATGTGTCTCAAAAACTAAAAATGATAGAGATGAGCCCTTTAAATTGGAAAAACAAAAAAGTGGAAATAAGCCCGATAAACCCGAAAGGAGGGAGTACTAGTAGTACCATCACATGTTTGGATTTCAAGGTGCACTAAATCACCCGATGCAAGCAGTATCAAGAGAAAACTCACCAATCCATGAAGAAGTTCATGGAAATTTAATGGTCATGCATGCATTCGTTGTAATTAATGCATCGGTAAACATAACTTCTTGAGAAAAACGAGTGTACTAATTACTTGTGCAAACTATGAAATTAATTCCACCACTCACCGTCTACCTTGGTTGAAAAGATTTTGAAATTGAGCCATAAGCCGGAAAGGAGGGAGTAATAACATAGCCTAGGGTAGCTAGCTACACCACAGACTCCAAGGAAATTGCTGTAGTACTACTCCTACTACTAAAAGACATATATTTCAAACAATGGGATAATCTCTCTAACCAAGGTAGGGATGAGGAGTAATGGAGGGAGTAGTAAAATTTTCTCCTTGTCCTGCAAGCCACCACGCTCGTGGGCAAGGGAGCGGGCTTAGGCGTAGTAAGCAAGCTTCTCCTCGTCCTGCGACTCTGTGAGCCACCGCGCCTGTGGGTGGGGGAGACAGCGTACTAAGCAAGCTTCTCCTCGTTCCGAGAGTTGACGGGACACATCAAAAGTAATATGTACAGAGCATCGCCAGTGTATAGAGCCTTGCCCCTAAGGTAGGCCCCACATGGTTTTCCTCTTATCAAATGAAAAAACCATAATGTATAGAGACTCTAACAAGCCTATAAGGTGGGCACTAGCAGAAATAAAAAAGTATTGATTAGAAACACATTTGTCCAATCAATACTATTTCTCTTGTACTCCTACTTTCTTATGCTTCCTAAGGCTGACAATTGGGACCAGATGGATTGTTACATTGTTAGAGGCAGCCTCTAAGGTTAGACGCGATGCTAGCCAATTTTTTGTTAGAGGCAGTTCATGCAATGTATAGAGGCCTGCCTCTAAGAGCAGAGAGGGCTTAGGGGAAACAAAAAGCATACATTGTAGATGCCCTAAGTGCCTACTTTCTGGTCTATATGACTCAATTTAAAATCCATAGTGCATCCATAATAGATGCTGAGTGGTGGAATAAGTTTGTTACTTCCATAGTTCGCAAAAGTACTGAGCATGTGCGATGGTGAACGGAGGGAGTATGATACCATTAGTACTACACTTCTTTTGGAAGGGTTGTAGTATTCCCTCCCATTCACATGTTCACATTTCAAGATTCAATAAAAATGTTGCTCGCAAGGATTAAGAGAAACCTCAGCAATGCATGTAGTCCCTCAATCCATATAAGGGTATAAAATGCGCTTTGGAGGCTAACTTTGACCACATGTTCTAGCAATAATATGACATCCAACTTACACAAATCTTACCATCAAATCCGTATGTGGTCATTATTCTACTAACACATGCATGTGTTGCAATTAGTATGTAGATACAGTACTAAACACTCACTATCTAGTAGGAGTAGTACTGGTAGTACTCTACACTACTACTACTACTACTATGAGGCCATCCTACTATGTCCCGGCAGAAGACATCGGACACCGATTATTCGTTCATATTTAAATTTGTTTTCACATAGCAAAATATTCATGAAAAGAACACATGGCAAAATTTCATGGCGAACGACGGATTTGAATGTGCTAGGAGGGGTGGGGTTGGGAGGGGTTGTTTGGATCTTGCCTGGGGTTGCCAAAATATTGGTGACCCTTTTGTCCACCCGTGCCTTTGCCACCAATGAATGAGGAAGAGCTCGGGTGCTCATGCATCCTCCAACGCACGCGTTGGAGACGAGCTCGCATGAGTTGAGCTTTTTTTATCCCACCATGTCGCCTGAGCTGGCCGCAGACCAACCGGTGACCCGCAAATTATGCCATCCAACCGTAGCCGCACACATTCTAATAGCAAGTCAACCAACTGGACGAAATTCATGCAAACACGGTGATATTTCATATAAATAATGATGGAATTCATATAAAATACCGGATTCTTATACAAACATGGCGGATTCATTACATTCAAATCAACTAAGCGGTGCTAGTCCGCAACAACACAGGTATAATAATACCTATACTAAATGGTCGCCCGCCGACAATTTCTCTTCCTCATGTCCAGCAGCACGGTCACCAGACTGCCGGGAGCCCCGGAGGTATATGATTCAGCTCAAAGGACGGCTCGCTTCCCTACCGCCCAATTGACATCGTTGGCTGATGCCCAAGATGGAGTCTGAAGGGGGCCTCTCCGCTTCGACGAAGGTCCTTGCAACAAAAGGATCCGGTAAGACACCGGCTGTGTACGCCGGCGTCGCCTCCGCAGTGGCCTTCATGGGCCCCATGTGGCGGTGGCCTCCCGTGTTCTACTTCTCCTCGATGATGGCGGTGGACGCGGAGGTGCTGGCCACCGACTCGTCGGTATCTGCGCACCCGGCTTCTATCTCTGCTTGCATGGCAAGACCGTAGGCATGGGAGTCTCGGCCACAGAAATGGGAGACGCGGTCGCACACACTGGAGGCGCGGTATGAGGAGGCGGCGCGGCTGGCAGCGACAACACATGTGCTCTCCGCCGTGCCGGCGTGGAGCAGCTCGCCCCTCCTCATCGAACTGGCCTGGAGTGGCGAGTTGCTGAACCGCGCACCGGCTTGGGGGAACAACTAGCTTCGTCAGGCGAGGGGAGGGAGGTGGATCAGCGAGCTGCATAGCTCGTATCCGGCTGGCTCGACGGGCCACCCAACCAGCTTGGATGCCGGATAACTACTCTTCATAAGCCATTGTAAGAGTGGACAAAATGGTGAAGGAGGAGATAGGGGAGCGGTGGAGGTGTGCATTTCTTGGCTGGCGTCTGGCCTCGTTTAAATAGGAGATTAAATATATGGCGGATATGAGGAGCTCGGCCGGCGTTGCATTTAATGTCGGCCCGGTCATGAACTTATGTGTGTCCAGAGTGGGTTTCTCGGCTTCCACCCGGGTTTAATGGAGGCGTTTGAATGCAGCGAGGAGGCGTGTTCATCTAGGTGTGCAGTGAGCGGCGCCCTCGACTCTGACATACGACACCGCGCCATTCTTCCACTGACATGTGGGATCATTCGGTTCCTGGCCTGCATGTGAGTGACCCAACGCAGGCAACGCACGATAGGGGAGATTTTGGTGGACATGGGCGATCAGAAGCGGGCATTTCATAAACCGATGATTGTTCATTGAGTATGACACCATCTATTTCATGTAGATAAGCCTACTATATAATGTAAAAGAATTTTAAAATTTTCATATATATGTTGATAGCCCATTCAATACGTTGTGATTCATAAAGACCGCTGCAAACATCAATGTTCTGCTTATCATAGATAAGATTGATTAATACCTGTAACAATCCATGTCCTTCAGAAAGGGTGCATGCACGTATAGTTTGAGCCTGTGTCTTGTGTCGTATGTTGTGTGCATGCAGGCGTGCGAGTGTTGCATGCGTGCATGTGTATGATTCATTGTTGAAGCATGTGTGCATGTGTGCGTTTGTTTGTGAGTGCATTTGTATGTATCAGTATTGCACACCTGCATGTGTGCGCGTGTTCGTGAGAGTGTTGCATGCGTGCATGTGTACATACGTGTGAGTATTGCATGCATGCATGCAGGCGTTGTGGGCGTGTTTGTGTGCAAGTGTGATGATTTTGTATTCACCATAGTAGCTCGTGCGTGCGTGCAATTAATACGACCGACTCAGCATATCATCACAAGACGATCCTTGTCTGTTGTGGTTAGGGGGCGCGGGATGCCAACCAGAGGTCTCACGACTTCGAATCCCCACCAATCACTAATTTATTACCATTTCTATCTTTCATATATGCACTGACGGGTGGGCCCGATGGTAATGTGTGTTGCTGAATGTGGACCGTTTGACTAGTCAATTGATCATGTCATCAGCAAATTACGGAGCTGTATGGTGAGCCAGTGACCGTATGATCACCATAAAATGTATTTTATTAACACAATACAGAGTCAAACTACCATTTCTTTCTTTCATATACACGCTGATAGGTGGGCCCC
Source organism: Triticum aestivum (assembly GCF_018294505.1). Classification (NCBI taxonomy): domain Eukaryota; kingdom Viridiplantae; phylum Streptophyta; class Magnoliopsida; order Poales; family Poaceae; genus Triticum; species Triticum aestivum. The sequence continues at coordinate 401,528,173 of NC_057810.1, read as the reverse complement.
ATGGTTACGCGCGCAGATAGTGCAATAGTAGTTGCGCCACGCGGAACGTTTGACTGGCCAATTGATGGTGGCATCAACAAAATACGGAGTTGTACTGGTGAGCCATTGACCGTATAATCACGACCAGTATTTCTTGAGCACAGTACAGACGCAAGCGCTCATATATACGCGCAAACACTCACCTCTATAAGTGTATACACCCAGACCCTACCCCTATTAGCACCTTCGAGAGAGTGAGCCAACATATGATCTTGAGATTTTACGAAGTCACCGTAGGTGCCTCGTAGTCGAGGGGAACATCTCCTCCCCTTGAATTCACATCGCCGGAAAATACTGAAATTAATCCAGGATAAATGCGAGCACCGGGACTTTAACCCTGGTAGGTTGGTGAAACAACTGTCCTCCTAACCATCCAACCATAGGTTGATTAGCATCATAAAATGTATATGGTGACAGTGATGTGCTTATTATGAAGTACAGTGACCATATGGTGCTTTCACTCCAAATACAATGACCGTAAGTGTCGTCAACAAAATACGGAGCACGCATCAAATACAATGTCAGTCAGTGTCATCAACAAAATACAGAGACCTATCGTGAGCTAGATATCGTATGATCACCACGAGAATCTATATGGTGACCGTAATGAGCATATTCTGAAGTACAGTGACCATATAGTGCTTCCGCTTGAAATACAGTGACTGTCAAGCATGAATGTGTTAGGGGCACGCATACTTTTAGAGGGCCGAGAGATAGTTTGTGTGCATACGTGAAAGTGGTGTAGAAAGAGGGGGTGTCCGATGGAGACAGGGAGAGATATGCACATCATTTCTCTTTCATGTGACTAATATTTTATGATAAATATAAACATTCACAATGTAGAACAAATATTATTGGATGCACCATGCAATTAACTTTCATGTATAACATTGTACTATTGTATATGCTTATTTTCTTAGTGGCCGATTGCGTGTGGGGTGTGGTGGGCACATCATTTCTAGTGGTGGTGGGTCAACATGAGGACTCATGGGTCGGTTCCATCCTACGCCACATAGGTTGGACCGAGAAGCATTATGCGAAGACCGATGTGGAGGACTCGACGTACAAAACGAAGCTATCAAAGTCGTGGAGGACTCTATCCCCACTGATGATAAGCCGACTATATATGATTTGAAACCCTCGGTCCCGAGTACGTTATAAAAGCTCGGGGGCTAGTTCATCAGTAGTATACACACACGCACAATGACTGGTATTCATCTATACTTTGTACACACCCCTATCACAAATATACAGTACCAGGAGTAGGGCTTTTCCTCAACTTCAATGGCCCGGACTTGGGTAAAACTTTGCCTCTTATTACCATCCAGCCTAATAATCAGGGATGTCCAACCGAATGATTTGATGGAATCATATCTGCGAACTACTAAGAGAGAGGTGTGGGGGGGGCGATGTGTGCGAGAGAGGCCTAAAGATAATGTGCGTGCGGGAGACACGTAGACACATATATGTGCCTATACAGGGCTGATACGTCCATTTTGCATCATGCTTTTATATCAATATTTATTGCATTATGGGTTATTATTACACATTATATCTCAATAATTATGGCTATTCTCTCTTATTTTACAAGGTTTACCATGAAGAGGGGGAATGCCGGCAACTGGAATTCTGGATGGAAAAGAACGAAACGTTGGAAACCTATTCTGCACAACTCCAAAAGACCTGAGACTCCACGAAAAAACTTTTTGGAATTTATAAGAATTTATGGGCAGAAGAAATAGGCCAGGGGGCCCACACCCTATCCAGGAGACAGGGGGCGCGGCCCCCTATCTCTTGGGCCCCCTGGTGGGCCTCCAGCATCCATCTTCTGCTATATCATCACTTCCCCCCCCTGGAAAAAATCGTGGGCAAGCATACGGGACGAAAATCCACCGCCACGAGGCAGAACCTTGGCGGAATCAATCTAGGGCTCTGACGGAGCTGTTCTGCCGGGGACACTTCCCTCCTGGAGGGCGAAATCATCACCAATGTCATCACCAACGATCCTCTCATCGGGAGGGGGTCAATCTCCATCAACATCTTCACCAGCACCATCTCCTCTCAAAACCCTAGTTCATCTCTTGTATCCAATCTTGTATCAAAACCACAAATTGGTACCTATGGGTTGTTAGTAGTGTTGATTACTCCTTGTAGTTGATGCTATTTGGTTTACTTGGTGGAAGATCATATGTTCAGATCCTTTATGCATATTATTACTCCTCTGATTTTGAACATGAATATGCTTTGTGAGTAGTTACGTTTGTTCCTGAGGACATGGGTGAAGTCTTGATATTAGTAGTCATGTGAATTTGGTATTCGTTCGATATTTTGATGAGATGTATGTTTCCTTTCCTCTAGTGGTGTTATGTGAACGTCGAATACATGACACTTCACCATTATTTGGGCCGAGAGGAAGGCATAGGGAAGTAATAAGTAGATGATGGGTTGCTAGAGTGACAGAAGCTTAAACCCTAGTTTATGCGTTGCTTCGTTAAGGGTTGATGTGGACCCATATGTTTAATGCTGTGGTGAGGTTTACCTTAATACTCCTTTGTGTAGTTGCGGATGTTTGCAATAAGGGTTAATCATAAGTGGGATGCTTGTCCATGTTAGGGCAGTACCCAAGTGCCGGTCCACCCACATATCAAATTATCAAAGTACCGAACGCGAATCTTACGAACGTGATCAAAACTAGCTTGACGATAATTCCCAATGTGTCCTCGGGAGCTCCTTCTTCATTATTAGAATTTGTCTAGGCTTATCCTTTGCTACATAAAGGATTGGGCCACCTTGCTGCACTTTGTTTACTTTATTTACTTTTTGCTCGTTACTATTATCTTATCACAAAACTATCTATCACCTACTATTTCAGTGCTTGCAGAGAAAACCTTACTGAAAACCGCTTATCATTTCCTTCTGCTCCTTGTTGGGTTCGACACTCTTACTTATCGAAAGGACTACAATAGATCCCCTATACTTGTGGGTCATCAAGACTCTTTTCTGGCACCATTGCCGGGGAGCGTGACGCTCTTGGTGAGTGGAACTTGGTAAGGAAACATTTATATAGTGTGCTGAAATTTTCTGTTACTTGTCAATATGGAAACTAATCCTTTGTGGGTCTTGTTTGGGGTATCTTCACCCCAACCAGAAGAGCAAAGAGATGCTCCTCAACCTACCGAACCTTATGAAAATATTCACTTTGAGATTCCTTCGGGTATGATAGAAAAACTGCTAGCTAATCCTGTTGCAGGAGACGGAACATTGCATCCCGATTTACACCTTATCTTTGCGGATGAAGTTTGTGGATTACTTAAGCTTGTAGGTATTCCTGATGATGTTTTCAAAAGGAAGGTCTTCCCTTTATCTTTGAAGGGAGATGCAATGACATGGTATAGGCTATGTGATGATACGAGATATTGGAATTATAAGCGATTGAAGTTGGAATTTCACCAAAAGTTCTATCCTATGCATCTTGTTCGTCGTGATCGTAATTACATATATAATTTCTGGCCTCGCAAAGGAGAAAGCATCGCTCAAGCTTGGGGGAGGCTTAAGTCAATGTTGTATTCATTCCCCAATCATGAGCTCTCTCGGGAAATGATTATTCAGAATTTTTATGCTCGACTTTCTCTTGATAATCCAACTTGCTCGATACTTCCTGTGCTGGTTCCTATATGCTGAAGACTATTGATTTCAAATGGGACTTATTGGAAAGAATTAAACGCAACTCTGAAGATTGGGGTTCTGACGATGGTAAGGAGTCAGGTATGACACCTAAGTTTGATTGTGTTAAATCTTTTATGGATACCGATGCTTTCCATGGATTTAGCTCTAAGTATGGACTTGACTCTGAGATAGTAGCTACTTTCTGTGAAACTTTTGCTACCCAAGTTGATCTCCCTAAAGAGAAGTGGTTTAAATATAATCCTCCTGTTGGAGTGAAAGTAGTTGCACCTATTACAGTCGAAGAGAAGACTATTACATATAGTGATCCTATTATTCCTACTGCTTATGTCGAAAAACCTCCTTTTCCTGTTAGGATAAAAGATCATGTTAAAGCTTCAACTGTTGTTCGTAAGGGTAATACTAGGACCTATACACCTCCTGAGCAAATTAATGTTGAACCTGGTATTGCTATGATTCAAGATCTTTTGGATGAGGACTTAGATGGGCATGTCATCTCTTTCTTGGGTGAAACTGCTAATATTGCTAGACCCGATACTAAGACACGTAGACCTGTTGTAGGCACGCCTATTATTTCTATTAAAATAGGAGATCATTGTTATCATGGTTTATGTGATATGGGTGCTAGTGCTAATGCGATACCTAATGATCTTTATAAAGAAATTATGCACGCTATTGCACCTGTTGAATTAGAAGACATTGATGTTACTATTAAGCTTGCCAATAGGGACACCATTAAACCTATTGGGATTGTTAGAGATGTTGAAGTCTTGTGTGGGAAGATTAAATACCCTTCTGATTTTCTTGTTCTTGGTTCCCCACAAGATGATTTTTGTCCCATTATTTTTGGTAGACCCTTCTTGAATACTGCTAGTGCTATGATTAATTGTGAAAGGAATATTGTCATTGTTGGCATAGATGGTATGTCTCATGAGTTTAATTTTGCCAAGTTTAGTAGACAACCTCGTGAAAGGGAACCACCTAGTAAGGATGAAATTATTGGTCTTGCTTCCATTGCTGTTCCACCAACTGATTCGTTAGAACAATATTTGCTAGACCATGAAAACGATATGTTTATGAAGGAAAGGGAAGAAATAGATGAAGTGTTCCTTAAACAAGAACCTATGGTGAAACATAACCTTCCCATTGAAATTCTTGGGGATCCCCCTCCACCCAAGGGTGATCCCGTGTTTGAACTCAAACCCTTACCTGATAATCTTAAGTATGCTTATCTTGATGAAAAAGAAATATATCCTATTATTATTAGTGCTAACCTTTCAGAGAAAGAAGAAGAAAGATTATTGAAAACTCTGAAGAAGCACTGAGCTGCTATTGGATATACTCTGGATGATCTTAAGGGCATTAGTCCCACATTATGCCAACACAAAATTTCAGTGGAGAAAGATGCCAAACTAGTTAGAGATCCTCAAAGACGATTAAATCCAAGAAAGAAGATACTAAAACTCCTTGAGGCAGGTATTATTTATCCCATTGCTGATAGTGAATGGGTAAGCCCTGTCCATTGTGTCCCTAAAAAGGGAGGTATTACCGTTGTTCCTAATGATAAAGATGTCACAGCCCCAGATCAGCCCTTGTTTGTTTTTGCTTTAGCATCCATGCAACATGTTTAAATTTTATGAAATTTGAAATGGGGATTGCCTAAACCCTAGTACCAAATGGAATTCAAATAGGTTCAACCCAAAAATATTTTCAGTGATCCAAATGGCTTCCAAAAATGTTCATCATTTCTGGAAAATGCTGGAAACAGTAACCAGAGATGATGCACATTTTTCCATGTCATTTTGGATCTTTGAACTAATACATATTGTATTTGAGTTGGAGCAAATATATGCTATAAATATATATATAATGCTTCAATAATTCTATTATTTTGTGAGGGGCTCTAGATTATTCCTTTCAGTCCCTGCAAAAATTGTCAGAAGAAACAAAAATGATTTAGTGTTTGAACTAAATCAAAACAGATCGAAACAAATAGAAAACAATAATTAAAATAGAAACAGAGCAGGAGGGAGTACCTGTAACTTACCTGGCCTCACTTGTGAAGCCCACCAGAGAGGCCAACCCACCCACGCGGCCCGCTACTGTGCAGCCCAGCAGAAGCCGGCCCAGCCCACCACTGCAGCCCTCCGTCGTCTTCCTCCCCTCGCCCCGAAGCTGCTGCGTGCTCGCACGCGCACGGCCGCGCGGCCACCTCCTTCTTGCCGACGAGCTCCTGGCCGCGTGGACGACTTCCGCAGGCCGTCCCGATCCCCCTGACCCCCCTCACTCTCCAGTGCACCTCTTCCCTCTCTCCCTGCTTCGCCTCCCTCGCCCCCTCTCCCGAAGCAGAGCGCAGCCGCCGACGCCGTTCGCCGTAGCTGCAGCCACCGCCCTTCCCTCGCTCCCCCGACTAGCCCAGAGGCTCCGCCTCGACCCCCTCTTCCCCTCCACCGAGCCACGAGGTCCCGAACGCACTGCAACGCCGCCACCATCGCCGTTCCCCTTGTCGGCCACCGGAGATCGCCGCCGTCAATTCTCCATCGCAGAAGCGTCCCCGAGCCCATTGAGCCACCCTGCTGCCTCCCCGTGAGCTCCTCTTCTCTTCCCCTCACTCCCCGCACCTGTTTTCGTCCCCTAGCTCCTTCTTCCACCACGGCCGAAGCTCGCCGCCGCCGTGCCTCGTCGCCGTCGTGGCCAGAGCCACTGTGGCTCGAAGCCGGGCACACCATCGTGCTCCACACCTCACTAGGAGCACGTAGCACGCACCAACGCCTCCCCTAGCGCCCTGCATCGCCTATCCCGCCGTTGGCCGAACTCCGGCCGCCGCTCACGAGCTCGCCGTCGTCGGTACCGGCCACCACAGGCACGGCCACCACCACCATTCGATGCGCACCAGCAAGGGCTCTCCAACGAGCCCAAGCACAGCCTCGCCCGTGCCCTGTAGCGCGTTTCCGGCTCGCGCCGCCGTCTCGGGCCTCGCCGGCGTCATGTCGCCGGCGGGTTTGACCCCACTGACCCGGGATTTGACCCTGCTAATTAACCCTCTGACAATGACAGCAGGGCCCCACCTGCTAATTAATCCTAGATTAGTTCTGTTTAGTTTTTTAACTAATCCTAGTGGCCCCACGCGTCAGCTTTGACTAAGCTGGCGTGGCTGTTGACTGGGCCCACATGTCAGCGACACTAATCAGCCCCAGTCACTGACCAGTGGACCCCACTGGTCAGGTTTGACCTGAACCTGCCCTGTTGACCTGATGACGTCAAGGTGATGTCATGCTGACGCATTAAATGATTTTCTGGATTTAAAATAATTCAGAAAATTCCAGAAAATGTCCAAAACTTCTAAAATTCATAGAAATTCAACCGTAACTCCAAATTAAATAATTTATATATGAAAAATTATCAGAAAAATTCAAGGAATCCATCTGTACCATTTTCATGCATGTTAGAACAACTTATCACTACTGTTTAGGACAAAAGAATTAAATGGCATTTGAATAATCACATATGGAGTTTGAATTTGAATCTTGTATTCAAACCAACTTCATTTAATCTGTTGCTAGTTGCATTAGCTCAAAACACATTCATATTGCCATGTCATAGCATGCATCATTTTGTGCATTGCATTGATTGTGTTCTTCTGTGTTGCCGGTATTTGTCCCCTCTCGATAGACGTGATACCGATGATGTGATCGTTGACACTGATGAAGACTCAATGTTATCTTCAGAAGTGCCAGGCAAGCAAAACCCCCTTGTTCATTCCGATACAATCCCACTCTCTCGCTCCTGCTCTCTTTTATTGCATTAGGACAACAACGATTCAACTGTTACTTGCTGCGGTAGCTGAACCCCTTTATCCTTTGCATGACCTGTCATTGCCACAGTAAATAGATGAAACCCACTAGCATGAGTAGGAGTTGTTTGAGCCCTGTTGTGCCTACTCATTCATGTTTGTTTGTCATGCCTGCTACTGCTTAGAGTTGAGTCAGGTCTGATTCATCGGGGATGAATCAGAGGCGTGTGAACATGTCCTACTGTGTGTGAGCTAAGTGTGTGAACACGATTTGGTAAAGGTAGCGGTGAGAGGCCATGTAGGAGTACATGGTGGGTTGTCTCATTGCAGCCGTCCTCAGGAACTGAGTTCTGTGTTTGTGATCCATGATTCAGTTACTACCACGCATTGGGCCCAAAACCAATGGACCCTCTCGGCTTCTTGATCACCCTTGTCCTCTGTCCAGGAGTTGCAAGTAGTTTCTAGTGTTTGTAGTATGCTGGAGGCCGTGCGCAGCGCTGACCGTAGGGGTGGGCTGTGATGCGGTAGGCACGTGGCACGGTGTACCGGGCGCCCGTTTGGTGTCTCGGGAACCCTGTTCACATCGTTTGGGGCTGTGAGCGAAACTCCGGCCTGATGTCCTCATGGATGGAACCCGAATAGGCGATAAACCTGGACTAGAGACTCGAGTGTTTAGGCAGGCCGTGGCCGACACCCACGTTGGGCTTCCGCTTGAAGGTTGCCGAGTACATGTCGTGTAAACGGTGGTAAGTGGTGAGAGCGTGTGTGAAGAAGTACACCCCTGCAGGGTTAACATCATCTATTCGAATAGCCGTGTCCGCGGAAAAGGACTTCTGGGTTGCTTATATCAGTTCATAGACAAGTGAAAGTGGATACTCTAAAATACGCAAGATAAGCGTGAGTGCTATGGATGGCGTTCTCGTAGGGAGACGGGAGCGGATCCATAGTGGTGTATTGATATGGTGAATATGTGGACTCGTGTGCGCCACCTCAAAAGAGTCGCTTGCAGTAGTAGTTTAGGATAGCCACCGAGTCAAAGCTGGCTTGCTACAGTTAAACCCCACCACCCCTTTGTTGATAATGATGCATATGTAGTTAGTTCTGATGTAAGTCTTGCTGGGTACATTTGTACTCACGTTTGCCTATTTTATGTTTTTGCAGAGAGACTTCAGTCCCACTAGTAGTTCCGCTTGGACTTCGATGTTTAGCTTGTTACCTTAGCTACGATCTTGTGCCCCGACAGGATCTGGTAGATAGTCAGGCTTCTCAGCCTTTTTCATTTCTAGATGTCTGTACTCAGACATGATAGCTTCCGCTTGTGCTTTGACTTGTATGCTCTGAATGTTGGGTCGTGAGACCCCTGTTTGTAATATCTTGCTCCTCGGAGCCTATTGCATAAATACTTGAGTCATAGAGTCATGTTGTGATGCCATGTTGTATTTGCACATATCGAGCATATTGTGTGTATGTTTTGAAATGCTTGGTATGTGTGGGATCTGACCATCTAGTTGTTTATCTTTAGTAGCCTCTCTTACGGGGAAATGTCTCCTAGTGTTTCACTGAGCCATGGTAGCTTGCTACTGCTCCGGAACACTTAGGCTGGCTGGCATGTGTCCTTCTTCGTTCCTGTGTCTGTCCCTTCGGGGAAATGTCACGCGATGAATACCAGAGTCCTGTTAGCCCGCTACAGCCCGGTTCACCGGAGTCCTGCTAGCCCAGTGCTACAGCCTGGATTCACTCACTGATGACCGACACGTTCGATGCTGGGTCATGGATGCCTGTCCCTGTAAGTCTGTGCCACTTTGGGTTTATGACTAGCCATGTCAGCCCGGGCTCCTTATCATATGGATGCTAGCAACACTGTCATATACGTGTGCCAAAGGCGCAAACGGTCCCGGGCAAAGGTAAGGCAACACCCGTGGGAATACCGTGTGTGAGGCCGCAAAGTGATATGAGGTGTTACATGCTAGATCAATGTGGCATTGAGTCGGGATCCTGACAGCGTTGGTATCAGAGCTTGACTGCCTGTAGGATTACCAAGCCAAACTGGTCGAAGTTGAGTCTAGAAATTCTTTAGTTATATAAGGGAATTGATTGTGGGATGGAACGTAAGGCTCTTTTTACTCCTTATACCTCATGGCCTTCTGATCTGAGTCATCATCTTCTCTTCTACGGGGATTAAGAACTAGGCTATCTCTTCTTTCTATCAGGATCACGTCTTACTAATCCGTAGACTTATAAGATTGTTGATTCAAGCCTCAGTTCAGTTCCTACTATCTTCTGTATGTTAACTGTTGATCTCGAAACCTTGATATTGTGCTTCTGAGTGGTTATGCCACCATTTTTGTGAATGTCTCAAATCTTTTCTGAGCATTTACAGCCGTTATGCTGTCCGAGTCATTCTAGGTTTCTAAATAGTCTGATGCATTTGCAAAATCCTTTTCCTCTGGTTTCGATGCTCCTTTATGCCAGCTCAATCACACTAATTGTTGAGTTGAGGTATTCTATTGCCTTGACATTATGTTGGAGTTACTATTATGGCCCTAGGTGTTTAGGGAGTCACCTAGTAATCTAGCAATGTTTTGTGATCCCAGTGTGATGATTCTGGCTTTTATTCTCGAAAGCATCCCGTGATGCCACTTAGTAGTAGGTATTCTACTCCTTGGGCTTTGAACCCGAGATTCACTCTACTTACCTCATGTTGATAGTGTTTGCTAGTTCCTTTAGGATATTAGTAACTTTGCGATAGTCCTCGAGGTCCGTGGTATTTCCTTCTTCCAAATACTATGAACCGCTTATGGCAGATGTTTATTGGATCAAAAGATCACAATTAGAGTACTCTTGAGGAGTTCTCCATTCATAAATCGTGACTCTGCCAGTTCTACCTTTCTGCATGGGTTATCCGGAAGAAATATGTTGAACTTCGTTCGACATGCTAATCCATGCATCCACAACTCAGAAAATCATATGTTCTTTTGAGTTGTCCCATCTTAGTTGTTTCCGACCCTCGCCTATCAATTGATAGTCAAGAGTATGCGTGCATTCGTTTGTCGATGCCTATTACTCTTGTGGCCCGTCAAGCCATTCCGTCCTGAATGACTAGGAGAAACAAACTCCAGTACCTCATCCATATTTAGGATTGGGTCAAAGTAGTTGTGTTCCGCAGATCAAGTTACAATCCAGCTTCTGGTCTGCTCTACCCTGAAGTATTACCTTCTTTATGACAGGAATTTCATGAGAATTGCACCACCTTTTGTGAATTCTTGACATAGTGATACTTCTCGCCATCCTTTTTCATTCCTCGGTTCCGTGTTGATGCAACCGGAATACCGACAAATAAATTGTGATGTGTGAAATCAATACTCCTAGCAACCTCGTTGCTTGGTAGTTAAAGGATAATAATTTTATTCTTAGTATGTTGGTTATTGAATCACCATTCTAAGATTGATCGTGCTACCTAGTCCTTATTTCCTGGTGCACTCTTTGATTGATGAGTTAAGATTTTGTCAAGTCCTCGCTCATTTGATCATATCATCTTGCCCTGAAAAGCAAGATTGTTCTCGAGCTTAGTAACATATCGGTGGTTCGTGATTTCCGAAGATCTTCTCGGAAGTATTACCAGGTTGTCACCTGACCGCTATGTTGAGCTCGTGATCAAGTTGGTTTCTTGTGAACCACCTTCTCTCCAAGAATCGGTGTTAGATATCCCTGAGCTAGTTGGTTAAGCTAAACGACAACTTGGAGGGTTGGAAGATAAAAGCTTGCCTGACTTAGTTCGTTCCAAAGGGATATTCTTGTGTAGTGTGTGTTGAAGAAAGATGATATCTTCATCGATTGGTCCCTGTGATCAGTTGCTGGACCTATCGTCTTATCAATTCTTTGATTTGAGTGTGGGCTATCGTCAAATCAAGTCAGAACCAACGATGCTCGTAATGTTGTCTTATTCTTGGTTGATCCCTCGAGCATACACCATTACATCTTTGGTCTGACCAATGCTATCACTTGTTCACTTAACTATGGAATTCCTTTTAAAAGGAAACCCAGATGAATAGTTGTTGAGCCCATTGACAACATCCTTATCTCCTCCATGATTTTGTTGGACAATAAGTTAGTGTTGGAAACTTTTGAAGCATTTGTTCATGCTAGCTCATGAAGCATATGTTCGGATGTAAGAAGTGACTTCCTCTAGTTCATGTGCATTTGATGCAAGTTGCCGCCGTGGACTCGAGAAAATCAATGTTGCTTCCTCTGGAATCATCGCAAGTCAGTCATGCACACGTGCGAAGTATTCTGTGGTCTGGAGACTTGCAACCTTCATTCCATATGTGTATCCTAGCACACCAAGCCACTGACTGATTTGTTCAAGGAGAAGGAGTATCTTCATAAAAGCTAATCCGGACTTATGAAAGAACTTCGATATCCTCGTTGATGGTTCCCCCTCCTGAACTCGGTAGTGTTTTATTGTAAGACTACCATGTGGGAATGCTTGTCTGGGACAACGTGTTCACATGTTTGTAGCAGAACCAGCTCATGTTTTGGAGCTTGCTATCGTAGTTCATTTCCCGAGAATCTCGCAACGTCATCTCGTCGATTTGTGTTGCAAACTTTCGTTTTCCTTCCTAGACTCGATGAGTCTGGAATATCCTGACACCAACCAGATCTGATTCTCAGGCAGATATGATGGTTTGGAACATTTCCCAAGAACTATAATATCGGTCCCTCGGAAACCGGTAAAGTGGATGTCGTGGTCAGCACCACCCAGCCGAAAGACCTATTATTGTAGTATCTTGATTGAAGAAGTTGGCCACCTCCCCATAAGGATTTCGTAGGATTTACCTCCGTAACTGTTCCTTATGGATTCTATTGCTCCCGAAGTCCGACCTTTTTACTTGATGTTCTAGATATCAAACCATATCTATGAGTGGGTTACACTAGCACATCAAGGAGAACATTAGAAGCGGAGTGCTAAATGTCTCTCAGTCGATCATCCAGATTTTGTTTCCTTGGCCTCGCTAGGGTGAAATCTGAGTTGATGTTATCTTCCTTCGCAGCTGCATCGTCCATCGCTGTTCATCATGGTAGTATGTTGTGTTGTCAGCACCCTTGACGCGGTTGTTGATAAAACCTTGATGATTGTGGAAATGCTCAAGTTCTTGAGAGCACGCACAAGCGCTACGTGTTATCATCGGCTCTAATTGGGATGCTCTCAGTTCCCTCGGCAATGCTGTGACCTTCTCAAACAGTGAATTCACTCCCTATTGTTGGGTTCTTCCCCAGTTACCAGTATCATTCCCAGCATTTGCATTTTGTTCCCAGCTTGCACCGCCAATGTGTCATTCTACCATGGGTCTCCTCCATTTCCAGTGATAAGAAAATTCATCCATTACGTTGTCTTCAACAAGGTAATCCACATCATCCAAGTCCGAGTATGCCATTCTACCGACCCCCGCCAATCGATTGCTGTGATTTGCCTTAGGCTGATATAGAGAGTCTAAATGATCTCTATATCAAAGGTAATTCTTTTTGCCACTTAAGGGGATATTTCTACGAGTCACCGTCCCTAAGGTGCCTCGTTGTGGTATTATGGCAACTCAACTCCTCGCTACATTGATAATCGTTTACCACCTTTTTAGGTATGGAATCGTTGTCTACCTAGTGAACCTCGTCACCTGCTCCACTCCATCCCTCTAGAGGTATGCTTCGTCTCTCAGCTCGAGAGATGGTTCTATGTCTCATTCCGTGAGTTAATCCTGAGTTGTTCGATCCTCGAGGAGATCGACCCTTCTAGAGTCTTCTTCCCTCCATGTCATGTTGACAGGATTTCTCAGAGCAAGACCTCAAGACAATGATGGTGTTCAAATCAACGTTCATTTGAAGTGCACCCTGGATCATGAAGATTGTACTAGTTTGTGTTTCCCCTTCACCTTACCCTACGCTTGAATCTCGGGACGAGATTTTTGTTTAGTGGGGGTGAGCTGTCACAGCCCCAGATCAGCCCTTGTTTGTTTTTGCTTTAGCATCCATGCAACATGTTTAAATTTTATGAAATTTGAAATGGGGATTGCCTAAACCCTAGTACCAAATGGAATTCAAATAGGTTCAACCCAAAAATATTTTCAGTGATCCAAATGGCTTCCAAAAATGTTCATCATTTCTGGAAAATGCTGGAAACAGTAACCAGAGATGATGCACATTTTTCCATGTCATTTTGGATCTTTGAACTAATACATATTGTATTTGAGTTGGAGCAAATATATGCTATAAATATATATATAATGCTTCAATAATTCTGTTATTTTGTGAGGGGCTCTAGATTATTCCTTTCAGTCCCTGCAAAAATTGTCAGAAGAAACAAAAATGATTTAGTGTCTGAACTAAATCAAAACAGATTGAAACAAATAGAAAACAATAATTAAAATAGAAACAGAGCAGGAGGGAGTACCTGTAACTTACCTGGCCTCACTTGTGAAGCCCACCAGAGAGGCCAACCCACCCACGCGGCCCGCTACTGTGCAGCCCAGCAGAAGCCGGCCCAGCCCACCACTGCAGCCCTCCGTCGTCTTCCTCCCCTCGCCCCGAAGCTGCTGCGTGCTCGCATGCGCACAGCCGCGCGGCCACCTCCTGCTTGCCGACGAGCTCCTGGCCGTGTGGACGACTTCTGCAGGCCGTCCCGATCCCCCTGACCCCCCTCACTCTCCCGTGCACCTCTTCCCTCTCTCCCTGCTTCGCCTCCCTCGCCCCCTCTCCCGAAGCAGAGCGCAGCCGCCGACGCCGTTCGCCGTAGCTGCAGCCACCGCCCTTCCCTCGCTCCCCCGACTAGCCCAGAGGCTCCGCCTCGACCCCCTCTTCCCCTCCACCGAGCCATGAGGTCCCGGACGCACTGCAACGCCGCCACCATCGCCGTTCCCCTCGTCGGCCACCGGAGATCGCCGCCGTCAATTCTCCGTCGCAGAAGCGTCCCCGAGCCCATTGAGCCACCCTGCTGCCTCCCCGTGAGCTCCTCTTCTCTTCCCCTCACTCCCCACACCTGTTTTCGTCCCCTAGCTCCTTCTTCCACCACGGCCGAAGCTCGCCGCCGCCGTGCCTTGTCGCCGTCGTGGCCAGAGCCATTGTGGCTCGAAGCCGGGCACACCATCGTGCTCCACACCTCACCAGGAGCACGTAGCACGCACCAACGCCTCCCCTAGCGCCCTGCATCGCCTAACCCGCCGTTGGCCGAACTCCGGCCGCCGCTCACGAGCTCGCCGTCGTCGGTACCGGCCACCACAGGCACGGCCACCACCACCATTCGATGCGCACCAGCAAGGGCTCTCCAACGAGCCCAAGCACAGCCTCGCCCGTGCCCTGTAGCGCGTTTCCGGCTCGCGCCGCCGTCTCGGGCCTCGCCGGCGTCATGTCGCCGGCGGGTTTGACCCCACTGACCCGGGATTTGACCCTGCTAATTAACCCTCTGACAATGACAGCAGGGCCCCACCTGCTAATTAATCCTAGATTAGTTCTGTTTAGTTTTTTAACTAATCCTAGTGGCCCCACGCGTCAGCTTTGACTAAGCTGACGTGGCTGTTGACTGGGCCCACATGTCAGCGACACTAATCAGCCCCAGTCACTGACCAGTGGACCCCACTGGTCAGGTTTGACCTGAACCTGCCCTGTTGACCTGATGACGTCAAGGTGATGTCATGCTGACGCATTAAATGATTTTCTGGATTTAAAATAATTCAGAAAATTCCAGAAAATGTCCAAAACTTCTAAAATTCATAGAAATTCAACCGTAACTCCAAATTAAATAATTTATATATGAAAAATTATCAGAAAAATTCAAGGAATCCATCTGTACAATTTTCATGCATGTTAGAACAACTTATCACTACTGTTTAGGACAAAAGAATTAAATGGCATTTGAATAATCACATATGGAGTTTGAATTTGAATCTTGTATTCAAACCAACTTCATTTAATCTGTTGCTAGTTGCATTAGCTCAAAACACATTCATATTGCCATGTCATAGCATGCATCATATTGTGCATTGCATTGATTGTGTTCTTCTGTGTTGCCGGTATTTGTCCCCTCTCGATAGACGTGATACCGATGATGTGATCGTTGACACTGATGAAGACTCAATGTTATCTTCAGAAGTGCCAGGCAAGCAAAACCCCCTTGTTCATTCCGATACAATCCCACTCTCTCGCTCCTGCTCTCTTTTATTGCATTAGGACAACACGATTCAACTGTTACTTGCTGCGGTAGCTGAACCCCTTTATCCTTTGCATGACCTGTCATTGCCACAGTAAATAGATGAAACCCACTAGCATGAGTAGGAGTTGTTTGAGCCCTGTTGTGCCTACTCATTCATGTTTGTTTGTCATGCCTGCTACTGCTTAGAGTTGAGTCAGGTCTGATTCATCGGGGATGAATCAGAGGCGTGTGAACATGTCCTACTGTGTGTGAGCTAAGTGTGTGAACACGATTTGGTAAAGGTAGCGGTGAGAGGCCATGTAGGAGTACATGGTGGGTTGTCTCATTGCAGCCGTCCTCAGGAACTGAGTTCTGTGTTTGTGATCCATGATTCAGTTACTACCACGCATTGGGCCCGAAACCAATGGACCCTCTCGGCTTCTTGATCACCCTTGTCCTCTGTCCAGGAGTTGCAAGTAGTTTCTGGTGTTTGTAGTATGCTGGAGGCCGTGCGCAGCGCTGACCGTAGGGGTGGGCTGTGATGCGGTAGGCACGTGGCACGGTGTACCGGGCGCCCGTTTGGTGTCTCGGGAACCCTGTTCACATCGTTTGGGGCTGTGAGCGAAACTCCGGCCTGATGTCCTCATGGATGGAACCCGAATAGGCGATAAACCTGGACTAGAGACTCGAGTGTTTAGGCAGGCCGTGGCCGACACCCACGTTGGGCTTCCGCTTGAAGGTTGCCGAGTACATGTCGTGTAAACGGCGGTAAGTGGTGAGAGCGTGTGTGAAGAAGTACACCCCTGCAGGGTTAACATCATCTATTCGAATAGCCGTGTCCGCGGAAAAGGACTTCTGGGTTGCTTATATCAGTTCATAGACAAGTGAAAGTGGATACTCTAAAATACGCAAGATAAGCGTGAGTGCTATGGATGGCGTTCTCGTAGGGAGACGGGAGCGGATCCATAGTGGTGTATTGATATGGTGAATATGTGGACTCGTGTGCGCCACCTCAAAAGAGTCGCTTGCAGTCGTAGTTTAGGATAGCCACCGAGTCAAAGCTGGCTTGCTGCAGTTAAACCCCACCACCCCTTTGTTGATAATGATGCATATGTAGTTAGTTCTGATGTAAGTCTTGCTGGGTACATTTGTACTCACGTTTGCCTATTTTATGTTTTTGCAGAGAGACTTCAGTCTCACTAGTAGTTCCGCTTGGACTTCGACGTTTAGCTTGTTACCTCAGCTACGATCTTGTGCCCTCGGCAGGATCTGGTAGATAGTCAGGCTTCTCAGCCTTTTTCATTTATAGATGTCTGTACTCAGACATGATAGCTTCCGCTTGTGCTTTGACTTGTATGCTCTGAATGTTGGGTCGTGAGACCCCTGTTTGTAATATCTCGCTCCTCGGAGCCTATTGAATAAATACTTGAGTCATAGAGTCATGTTGTGATGCCATGTTGTATTTGCACATATCGAGCATATTGTGTGTATGTTATTGAAATGCTTGGTATGTGTGGGATCTGACCATCTAGTTGTTTATCTTTAGTAGCCTCTCTTACGGGGAAATGTCTCCTAGTGTTTCCACTGAGCCATGGTAGCTTGCTACTGCTCCGGAACACTTAGGCTGGCCGGCATGTGTCCTTCTTCGTTCCTGTGTCTGTCCCTTCGGGGAAATGTCACGCGATGAATACCAGAGTCCTGTTAGCCCGCTACAGCCCGGTTCACCGGAGTCCTGCTAGCCCAGTGCTACAGCCTGGATTCACTCGCTGATGACCGACACGTTCGATGCTGGGTCATGGATGCCTGTCCCTGTAAGTCTGTGCCACTTTGGGTTTACGACTAGCCATGTCAGCCCGGGCTCCTTATCATATGGATGCTAGCGACACTGTCATATACGTGTGCCAAAGGCGCAAACGGTCCCGGGCAAAGGTAAGGCGACACCCGTGGGAATACCGTGCGTGAGGCCGCAAAGTGATATGAGGTGTTACATGCTAGATCGATGTGGCATTGAGTCGGGGTCCTGACAGCGTTGGTATCAGAGCTTGACTGCCTGTAGGATTACCAAGCCAAACTGGTCGAAGTTGAGTCTAGAAATTCTTTAGTTATATAAGGGAATTGATTGTGGGATGGAACGTAAGGCTCTTTTTACTCCTTATACCTCATGGCCTTCTGATCTGAGTCATCATCTTCTCTTCTACGGGGATTAAGAACTAGGCTATCTCTTCTTTCTATCAGGATCACGTCTTACTAATCCGTAGACTTATAAGATTGTTGATTCAAGCCTCAGTTCAGTTCCTACTATCTTCTGTATGTTAACTGTTGATCTCGAAACCTTGATATTGTGCTTCTGAGTGGTTATGCCACCATTTTTGTGAATGTCTCAAATCTTTTCTGAGCATTTACAGCCGTTATGCTGTCCGAGTCATTCCAGGTTTCTAAATAGTCTGATGCATTTGCAAAATCCTTTTCCTCTGGTTTCGATGCTCCTTTATGCCAGCTCAATCACACTAATTGTTGAGTTGAGGTATTCTATTGCCTTGACATTATGTTGGAGTTACTATTATGGCCCTAGGTGTTTAGGGAGTCACCTAGTAATCTAGCAATGTTTTGTGATCCCAGTGTGATGATTCTGGCTTTTATTCTCGAAAGCATCACGTGATGCCACTTAGTAGTAGGTATTCTACTCCTTGGGCTTTGAACCCGAGATTCACTCTACTTACCTCATGTTGATAGTGTTTGCTAGTTCCTTTAGGATATTAGTAACTTTGCGATAGTCCTCGAGGTCCGTGGTATTTCCTTCTTCCAAATACTATGAACCGCTTATGGCAGATGTTTATTGGATCAAAAGATCACAATTAGAGTACTCTTGAGGAGTTCTCCATTCATAAATCGTGACTCTGCCAGTTCTACCTTTCTGCATGGGTTATCCGGAAGAAATATGTTGAACTTCGTTCGACATGCTAATCCATGCATCCACAACTCAGAAAATCATATGTTCTTTTGAGTTGTCCCATCTTAGTTGTTTCCGACCCTCGCCTATCAATTGATAGTCAAGAGTATGCGTGCATTCGTTTGTCGATGCCTATTACTCTTGTGGCCCGTCAAGCCATTCCGTCCTGAATGACTAGGAGAAACAAACTCCAGTACCTCATCCATATTTAGGATTGGGTCAAAGTAGTTGTGTTCCGCAGATCAAGTTACAATCTAGCTTCTGGTCTGCTCTACCCTGAAGTATTACCTTCTTTATGACAGGAATTTCATGAGAATTGCACCACCTTTTGTGAATTCTTGACATAGTGATACTTCTCGCCATCCTTTTTCATTCCTCGGTTCCGTGTTGATGCAACCGGAATACCGACAAATAAATTGTGATGTGTGAAATCAATACTCCTAGCAACCTCGTTGCTTGGTAGTTAAAGGATAATAATTTTATTCTTAGTATGTTGGTTATTGAATCACCATTCTAAGATTGATCGTGCTACCTAGTCCTTATTTCCTGGTGCACTCTTTGATTGATGAGTTAGGATTTTGTCAAGTCCTCGCTCATTTGATCATATCATCTTGCCCTGAAAAGCAAGATTGTTCTCGAGCTTAGTAACATATCGGTGGTTCGTGATTTCCGAAGATCTTCTCGGAAGTATTACCAGGTTGTCACCTGACCGCTATGTTGAGCTCGTGATCAAGTTGGTTTCTTGTGAACCACCTTCTCTCCAAGAATCGGTGTTAGATATCCCTGAGCTAGTTGGTTAAGCTAAACGACAACTTGGAGGGTTGGAAGATAAAAGCTTGCCTGACTTAGTTCGTTCCAAAGGGATATTCTTGTGTAGTGTGTGTTGAAGAAAGATGATATCTTCATCGATTGGTCCCTGTGATCAGTTGCTGGACCTATCGTCTTATCAATTCTTTGATTTGAGTGTGGGCTATCGTCAAATCAAGTCAGAACCAACGATGCTCGTAATGTTGTCTTATTCTTGGTTGATCCCTCGAGCATACACCATTACATCTTTGGTCTGACCAATGCTATCACTTGTTCACTTAACTATGGAATTCCTTTTAAAAGGAAACCCAGATGAATAGTTGTTGAGCCCATTGACAACATCCTTATCTCCTCCATGATTTTGTTGGACAATAAGTTAGTGTTGGAAACTTTTGAAGCATTTGTTCATGCTAGCTCATGAAGCATATGTTCGGATGTAAGAAGTGACTTCCTCTAGTTCATGTGCATTTGATGCAAGTTGCCGCCGTGGACTCGAGAAAATCAATGTTGCTTCCTCTGGAATCATCGCAAGTCAGTCATGCACACGTGCGAAGTATTCTGTGGTCTGGAGACTTGCAACCTTCATTCCATATGTGTATCCTAGCACACCAAGCCACTGACTGATTTGTTCAAGGAGAAGGAGTATCTTCATAAAAGCTAATCCGGACTTATGAAAGAACTTCGATATCCTCGTTGATGGTTCCCCCTCCTGAACTCGGTAGTGTTTTATTGTAAGACTACCATGTGGGCATGCTTGTCTGGGACAACGTGTTCACATGTTTGTAGCAGAACCAGCTCATGTTTTGGAGCTTGCTATCGTAGTTCATTTCCCGAGAATCTCGCAACGTCATCTCGTCGATTTGTGTTGCAAACTTTCGTTTTCCTTCCTAGACTCGATGAGTCTGGAATATCCTGACACCAACCAGATCTGATTCTCAGGCAGATATGATGGTTTGGAACATTTCCCAAGAACGATAATATCGGTCCCTCGGAAACCGGTAAAGTGGATGTCGTGGTCAGCACCACCCAGCCGAAAGACCTATTATTGTAGTATCTTGATTGAAGAAGTTGGCCACCTCCCCATAAGGATTTCGTAGGATTTACCTCCATAACTGTTCCTTATGGATTCTATTGCTCCCGAAGTCCGACCTTTTTACTTGATGTTCTAGATATCAAACCATATCTATGAGTGGGTTACACTAGCACATCAAGGAGAACATTAGAAGCGGAGTGCTAAATGTCTCTCGGTCGATCATCCAGATTTTGTTTCCTTGGCCTCGCTAGGGTGAAATCTGAGTTGATGTTATCTTCCTTCGCAGCTGCATCATCCATCGCTGTTCATCATGGTAGTATGTTGTGTTGTCAGCACCCTTGACGCGGTTGTTGATAAAACCTTGATGATTGTGGAAATGCTCAAGTTCTTGAGAGCACGCACAAGCGCTACGTGTTATCATCGGCTCTAATTGGGATGCTCTCAGTTCCCTCGGCAATGCTGTGACCTTCTCAAACAGTGAATTCACTCCCTATTGTTGGGTTCTTCCCCAGTTACCAGTATCATTCCCAGCATTTGCATTTTGTTCCCAGCTTGCACCGCCAATGTGTCATTCTACCATGGGTCTCCTCCATTTCCAGTGATAAGAAAATTCATCCATTACGTTGTCTTCAACAAGGTAATCCACATCATCCAAGTCCGAGTATGCCATTCTACCGACCCCCGCCAATCGATTGCTGTGATTTGCCTTAGGCTGATATAGAGAGTCTAAATGATCTCTATATAAAAGGTAATTCTTTTTGCCACTTAAGGGGATATTTCTACGAGTCACCGTCCCTAAGGTGCCTCGTTGTGGTATTATGGCAACTCAACTCCTCGCTACATTGATAATCGTTTACCACCTTTTTAGGTGTGGAATCGTTGTCTACCTAGTGAACCTCGTCACCTGCTCCACTCCATCCCTCTAGAGGTATGCTTCGTCTCTCAGCTCGAGAGATGGTTCTATGTCTCATTCCGTGAGTTAATCCTGAGTTGTTCGATCCTCGAGGAGATCGACCCTTCTAGAGTCTTCTTCCCTCCATGTCATGTTGACAGGATTTCTCAGAGCAAGACCTCAAGACAATGATGGTGTTCAAATCAACGTTCATTTGAAGTGCACCCTGGATCATGAAGATTGTATTAGTTTGTGTTTCCCCTTCACCTTACCCTACGCTTGAATCTCGGGATGAGATTTTTGTTTAGTGGGGGTGAGCTGTCACAGCCCCAGATCAGCCCTTGTTTGTTTTTGCTTTAGCATCCATGCAACATGTTTAAATTTTATGAAATTTGAAATGGGGATTGCCTAAACCCTAGTACCAAATGGAATTCAAATAGGTTCAACCCAAAAATATTTTCAGTGATCCAAATGGCTTCCAAAAATGTTCATCATTTCTGGAAAATGCTGGAAACAGTAACCAGAGATGATGCACATTTTTCCATGTCATTTTGGATCTTTGAACTAATACATATTGTATTTGAGTTGGAGCAAATATATGCTATAAATATATATATAATGCTTCAATAATTCTGTTATTTTGTGAGGGGCTCTCGATTATTCCTTTCAGTCCCTGCAAAAATTGTCAGAAGAAACAAAAATGATTTAGTGTCTGAACTAAATCAAAACAGATTGAAACAAATAGAAAACAATAATTAAAATAGAAACAGAGCAGGAGGGAGTACCTGTAACTTACCTGGCCTCACTTGTGAAGCCCACCAGAGAGGCCAACCCACCCACGCGGCCCGCTACTGTGCAGCCCAGCAGAAGCCGGCCCAGCCCACCACTGCAGCCCTCCGTCGTCTTCCTCCCCTCGCCCCGAAGCTGCTGCGTGCTCGCACGCGCACGGCCGCGCGGCCACCTCCTGCTTGCCGACAAGCTCCTGGCCGCGTGGACGACTTCCGCAGGCCGTCCCGATCCCCCTGACCCCCTCACTCTCCCGTGCACCTCTTCCCTCTCTCCCTGCTTCGCCTCCCTCGCCCCCTCTCCCGAAGCAGAGCGCAGCCGCCGACGCCGTTCGCCGTAGCTGCAGCCACCGCCCTTCCCTCGCTCCCCCGACTAGCCCAGAGGCTCCGCCTCGACCCCCTCTTCCCCTCCACCGAGCCACGAGGTCCCGGACGCACTGCAACGCCGCCACCATCGCCGTTCCCCTCGTCGGCCACCGGAGATCGCCGCCGTCAATTCTCCGTCGCAGAAGCGTCCCCGAGCCCATTGAGCCACCCTGCTGCCTCCCCGTGAGCTCCTCTTCTCTTCCCCTCACTCCCCGCACCTGTTTTCGTCCCCTAGCTCCTTCTTCCACCACGGCCGAAGCTCGCCGCCGCCGTGCCTTGTCGCCGTCGTGGCCAGAGCCACTGTGGCTCGAAGCCGGGCACACCATCGTGCTCCACACCTCACTAGGAGCACGTAGCACGCACCAACGCCTCCCCTAGCGCCCTGCATCGCCTAACCCGCCGTTGGCCGAACTCCGGCCGCCGCTCACGAGCTCGCCGTCGTCGGTACCGGCCACCACAGGCACGGCCACCACCACCATTCGATGCGCACCAGCAAGGGCTCTCCAACGAGCCCAAGCACAGCCTCGCCCGTGCCCTGTAGCGCGTTTCCGGCTCGCGCCGCCGTCTCGGGCCTCGCCGGCGTCATGTCGCCGGCGGGTTTGACCCCACTGACCCGGGATTTGACCCTGCTAATTAACCCTCTGACACTGACAGCAGGGCCCCACCTGCTAATTAATCCTAGATTAGTTCTGTTTAGTTTTTTAACTAATCCTAGTGGCCCCACGTGTTAGCTTTGACTAAGCTGACGTGGTTGTTGACTGGGCCCACATGTCAGCGACACTAATCAGCCCCAGTCACTGACCAGTGGACCCCACTGGTCAGGTTTGACCTGAACCTGCCCTGTTGACCTGATGACGTCAAGGTGATGTCATGCTGATGCATTAAATGATTTTCTGGATTTAAAATAATTCAGAAAATTCCAGAAAATGTCCAAAACTTCTAAAATTCATAGAAATTCAACCGTAACTCCAAATTAAATAATTTATATATGAAAAATTATCAGAAAAATTCAAGGAATCCATCTGTACCATTTTCATGCATGTTAGAACAACTTATCACTACTGTTTAGGACAAAAGAATTAAATGGCATTTGAATAATCACATATGGAGTTTGAATTTGAATCTTGTATTCAAACCAACTTCATTTAATCTGTTGCTAGTTGCATTAGCTCAAAACACATTCATATTGCCATGTCATAGCATGCATCATTTTGTGCATTGCATTGATTGTGTTCTTCGGTGTTGCCGGTATTTGTCCCCTCTCGATAGACGTGATACCGATGATGTGATCGTTGACACTGATGAAGACTCAATGTTATCTTCAGAAGTGCCAGGCAAGCAAAACCCCCTTGTTCATTCCGATACAATCCCACTCTCTCGCTCCTGCTCTCTTTTATTGCATTAGGACAACAACAATTCAACTGTTACTTGCTGCGGTAGCTGAACCCCTTTATCCTTTGCATGACCTGTCATTGCCACAGTAAATAGATGAAACCCACTAGCATGAGTAGGAGTTGTTTGAGCCCTGTTGTGCCTACTCATTCATGTTTGTTTGTCATGCCTGCTACTGCTTAGAGTTGAGTCAGGTCTGATTCATCGGGGATGAATCAGAGGCGTGTGAACATGTCCTACTGTGTGTGAGCTAAGTGTGTGAACACGATTTGGTAAAGGTAGCGGTGAGAGGCCATGTAGGAGTACATGGTGGGTTGTCTCATTGCAGCCGTCCTCAGGAACTGAGTTCTGTGTTTGTGATCCATGATTCAGTTACTACCACGCATTGGGCCCGAAACCAATGGACCCTCTCGGCTTCTTGATCACCCTTGTCCTCTGTCCAGGAGTTGCAAGTAGTTTCTGGTGTTTGTAGTATGCTGGAGGCCGTGCGCAGCGCTGACCGTAGGGGTGGGCTGTGATGCGGTAGGCACGTGGCACGGTGTACCGGGCGCCCGTTTGGTGTCTCGGGAACCCTGTTCACATCGTTTGGGGCTGTGAGCGAAACTCCGGCCTGATGTCCTCATGGATGGAACCCGAATAGGCGATAAACCTGGACTAGAGACTCGAGTGTTTAGGCAGGCCGTGGCCGACACCCACGTTGGGCTTCCGCTTGAAGGTTGCCGAGTACATGTCGTGTAAACGGCGGTAAGTGGTGAGAGCGTGTGTGAAGAAGTACACCCCTGCAGGGTTAACATCATCTATTCGAATAGCCGTGTCCGCGGAAAAGGACTTCTGGGTTGCTTATATCAGTTCATAGACAAGTGAAAGTGGATACTCTAAAATACGCAAGATAAGCGTGAGTGCTATGGATGGCGTTCTCGTAGGGAGACGGGAGCGGATCCATAGTGGTGTATTGATCTGGTGAATATGTGGACTCGTGTGCGCCACCTCAAAAGAGTCGCTTGCAGTCGTAGTTTAGGATAGCCACCGAGTCAAAGCTGGCTTGCTGCAGTTAAACCCCACCACCCCTTTGTTGATAATGATGCATATGTAGTTAGTTCTGATGTAAGTCTTGCTGGGTACATTTGTACTCACGTTTGCCTATTTTATGTTTTTGCAGAGAGACTTCAGTCCCACTAGTAGTTCCGCTTGGACTTCGACGTTTAGCTTGTTACCTTAGCTACGATCTTGTGCCCCGACAGGATCTGGTAGATAGTCAGGCTTCTCGGCCTTTTTCATTTCTAGATGTCTGTACTCAGACATGATAGCTTCCGCTTGTGCTTTGACTTGTATGCTCTGAATGTTGGGTCGTGAGACCCCTGTTTGTAATATCTTGCTCCTCAGAGCCTATTGCATAAATACTTGAGTCATAGAGTCATGTTGTGATGCCATGTTGTATTTGCACATATCGAGCATATTGTGTGTATGTTTTGAAATGCTTGGTATGCGTGGGATCTGACCATCTAGTTGTTTATCTTTAGTAGCCTCTCTTACGGGGAAATGTCTCCTAGTGTTTCACTGAGCCATGGTAGCTTGCTACTGCTCCGGAACACTTAGGCTGGCCGGCATGTGTCCTTCTTCGTTCCTGTGTCTGTCCCTTCGGGGAAATGTCACGCGATGAATACCAGAGTCCTGTTAGCCCGCTACAGCCCGGTTCACCGGAGTCCTGCTAGCCCAGTGCTACAGCCTGGATTCACTCGCTGATGACCGACACGTTCGATGCTGGGTCATGGATGACTGTCCCTGTAAGTCTGTGCCACTTTGGGTTTACGACTAGCCATGTCAGCCCGGGCTCCTTATCATATGGATGCTAGCGACACTGTCATATACGTGTGCCAAAAGGCGCAAACGGTCCCGGGCAAAGGTAAGGCGACACCCGTGGGAATACCGTGTGTGAGGCCGCAAAGTGATATGAGGTGTTACATGCTAGATCAATGTGGCATTGAGTCGGGGTCCTGACAAAAGATGAACTGATCCCGCAAAGAATTATTACAGGCTATAGGATGGTAATTGATTTTCGTAAGTTAAATAAAGCTACTAAGAAAGATCATTACCCTTTACCTTTTATTGATCAAATGCTAGAAAGGCTATCCAAACACACACATTTTTGCTTTCTAGATGGTTATTCTGGGTTCTCTCAGATACTAGTATCAGTGGGGGATCAATCTAAAACTACTGTTACTTGCCCTTTTGGTACTTTTGCTTATAGATGTATGCCTTTTGGTTTATGTAATGCATCTGCTACCTTTCAAAGATGCATGATGGCTATATTTTCTGATTTTTGTGAAAAGATTTGTGAGGTATTCATGGATGACTTCTCCGTCTATGGATCCTCTTTTGATGATTGTTTAAGCAACCTTGATCGAGTTTTGCAGAGATGCGAAGACACTAGTCTCGTCCTAAATTGGGAAAAGTGTCACTTTATGGTTAATGAAGGCATTGTCTTGGGGCATAAGATCTCCGAGAGAGGTATTGAAGTTGATAAAGACAAAGTTGATGCTATTGAAAAGATGCCATGTCCCAAGGACATAAAAGGTATAAGAAGTTTCCTTGTTCATGCCGACTTTTATAGGAGGTTCATTAAGGACTTTTCTAAAATCTCTAGGCATCTGACTAATTTATTGCAAAAAGATATTCCTTTTGTTTTTGATGATGATTGTGTAGAAGCATTTCAAACACTCAAGAAAGCTTTGATCACTTCACCTATTGTTCAGCCACCTGATTAGAATTTACCTTATGAAATTATGTGCGATGCTAGTGATTATGCTGTAGGTGCTGTTTTAGGGCAAAGAGTCGATAAGAAATTGAATGTTATCCAGTATGCTAGTAAGACTCTTGATACTGCCCAGAGAAATTATGCTACTACTGAAAAAGAGTTCTTAGCAGTTGTGTTTGCATGTGATAAGTTTAGACCTTATATTGTTGATTCCAAAGTCACTATTCACACTGATCATGCTGTTATTAAATATCTTATGGAAAAGAAAGATGCTAAGCCTAGACTCATTAGATGGGTTCTCTTGCTCCAAGAATTTTACTTGCATATTATTGATAGAAAGAGAGCTGAGAACCCCGTTGCAGACAACTTGTCTAGGCTAGAAAATGTTCTTGATGACCCACTACCTATTAATGATAGCTTTCGTGATGAACAATTAGCGGTCGTCAATGCTTCTCGTACTGCTCCTTGGTATGCTGACTATGCCAATTACATTGTTGCTAAATATATACCGCCTAGGTTCACATACCAACAAAATAAAAGGTTCCTTTATGATTTAAGACATTACTTCTGGGATGATCCACACCTTTATAAAGAAGGAGTAGATGGTATTATTAGATGTTGTGTGCCTGAGCATGAACAGGAACAAATCCTACGCAAGTGTCACTCTGAATCCTATGGAGGACACCACGCTGGAGATAGAACTGCACACAAGGTACTACAATATGGTTTTTATTGGCCTACTCTTTTCAAAGATGCTCGTAAGTTTGTCGTATCTTGTGATGAATGTCAAAGAATAGGTAACATCAATAGACGTCAAGAAATGCCTATGAATTATTCTCTTGTTATTGAATCGTTCGATGTTTGGGGCTTTGATTATATGGGAGCTTTTCCTGCCTCTAATGGTTATACACATATTTTAGTTGTTGTTGATTACGTTACTAAGTGGGTAGAAGCTATTCCAGCTAGTAGTGTTGATCATAAAACTTCTATTAAAATGCTTAAAGAAGTTATTTTTCTGAGGTTTGGAGACCCTAGATATCTTATGACTGATGGTGGTTCACACTTTATTCATGGTGCTTTCCGTAAGATGCTCGCTAAGTATGATGTCAATCTTAGAATCGCATCTCCTTATCACCTGCAGTCTAGTTGTCAAGTAGAGTTGAGCAATAGAGAGCTCAAATTAATTTTGCAAAAGACTGTGAATAGATCTAGAAAGAATTGGTCCAAAAACTTGATGATGCATTATGGGCTTATAGAACTGCATACAAAAATCCTATGGGTATGTCTCCATATAAGATGGTTTATGGAAAAGCATGTCATTTACCTCTTGAACTTGAACATAAAGCATATTGGGCTATTAAAGAGCTCAATTATGACTTCAAACTTGCCGGTGAGAAGAGGTTGTTTGATATCAGCTCACTTGATGAATGGAGAACCCAAGCATATGAGAATGCCAAGCTTTTCAGAGAAAAAGTCAAACGCTGGCATGATAAGAGGATACAAAAGCGTGAGTTTAACGTAGGAGATTATGTGTTATTATTCAACTCTCGTTTAAGATTTTTTGCAGGAAAACTTCTCTCAAAATGGGAAGGTCCCTACGTTATCGAGGAGGTCTATCGTTCTGGTGCTATAAAAATCAACAACTTCGAAGGCACAAATCCGAGGGTGGTAAACGGTCAAAGAATTAAACATTATATTTCAGGTAATCCTATCAATGTTGAAACTAATATTATTGAAACTATAACCACTGAGGAATACATAAGAGACACTTTACAGAACGTTCCAAACTCTGAAAAGGCATATGTACGTGGTACGGTAAGTAAACCGACTACAAAACAACTCTAACATCAATTTTTATCAGTTCTGGATTATTTAAAGATTTTAGGAAGAAAGAAGTAGTCCGAAATGGGCACGAGGCTCCCACGAGAGAGGAGGGCACACCCCCCTGTAGGGTGCGCCCCCTGTCTCGTGGGCACCTCGTGTGCCTCATGGACTCTGTTTTCTTGTATGTTACGTATTTTGGTCGGTAAAAATTCATTATATATACTCCCAAAGGTTTTGACCACCGTATCACGCAAATATCCTCTGTTTTCATTTCGAGCTGTTTCTGTTTCAGATCTAGAGCATCATGTCGTCTCCAAGCGCTCCCAAGGACAAGTTTTTCGAGAGGGTTATTAACCCCTATCTTGCGGAGGTGCTGCATCACCCTCAAACCATTGAGATGCGTGAGGGGGTGTTGCACATCCACGATGTGGAGGGACCAAGGCGTACCGGGAGCGTGGAGACAAAGCTCGAAGCTATGGAGCAAGAAGTTTTCAAGTGTCAAGGGATGGTGGAGCGTGGACTCAACGCCAACCAGATGATGATCACGGAGTTCACCAACAACCACAAGCTGGATGCCAAAGTCATTGGGGAGACCATCTTCAAGCTTCAAGAGAAAATCGAGCACCTCCAAGCCCAGATTTATGACCTGCAAAAACTAGAATTGTGAGTAGGAAAATAGATTCAAAAGGATGAGTTTGGCTGCAGATTTAAGGATCCCGGAGACTCGATCATCCTTTTATGATGGAGAGCCTATGCCTTGGAAGACGGATGACAAGCCTGCATCATCAAAAACTCCTACTTCACCACCCCCGAAGAAATAATCACATGGGTATGGTTACTCCCCTTAGAAACTGCCAAGCTTGGGGGAGGTGCCCCGGTATCGTATCACCATCACACTCCTATTTTTACCGCTTTATTTAGTTTGATCCTTTAGTAGTATCTTGATCTATTAGTTCGAAGTTTTGATATCAAGTAGTTTTGAGTTTTTCATTGTGATCTCTTTATGTAATCGAGTCCGCGTGCTATCTATAATAAAGATTAGTGTTGAGTCAAGGGCTTTGCTATGTTGCTATGATCTTGAGAAAGTAGAAAGAACAAAAGAGTTCATATTGATCTTATGGATAGTGATAACTTCACACATAGAAAGTATGAGGCATAAAAATTGTTGAAAGTTGATGAACGTAGCCTTGGTCATCGTTGCAATTAATAGGAAGTGATAAGGAAAGAGGGGTTCACATATAAATATATTATCTTGGACATCTTTTATGATTGTGAAGCACTCATTAAGTATGACATGCTAAAAGAGTTGACGTTGGACAAGGAAGACAATGTAATTGTTTATGTTTTCCGACATCTCAGTTAAAGTATATTTTCATTGACCTTCCAAACATGTTGAGCTTGCCTTTCCCCCTCATGCTAGCCAAATTCCTTGCACCAAGTAGAGATACTACTTGTGCTTCCAAATATCCTTAAACCCAGTTTTGCCATGAGAGTCCACCATACCTACCTATGGATTGAGTAAGATCCTTCAAGTAAGTCGTCATCGGTGCAAGCAATAAAAATTGCTCTGTAAATATGCATGACTTATTAGTGCAGAGAAAATAAGCTTTGTACGAACTTGTTGTCGAAGTAATAAAAGCGATGGATTGCATAATAAAGGTCCACATACAAGGGGCAATATAAAGTGACGTTCTTTTGCATTAAGATTTTGTGCATCAACCCTAAATGCACATGACAACCTCTGCTTCCCTCTGCGAAGGGCCTATCTTTTACTTTATGTTTTACTTTAGGCTTGAGTCAAGGTGATATTCACCTCTCCCTTTTTGTTTTTATCCTTTGGCAAGATCCTCGTGTTTGAAAGATCATGATACATATATCCAATTGGATGTAA
This sequence comes from Triticum aestivum, assembly GCF_018294505.1. NCBI lineage: Eukaryota > Viridiplantae > Streptophyta > Magnoliopsida > Poales > Poaceae > Triticum > Triticum aestivum. The sequence goes on along the minus strand of NC_057810.1, from coordinate 401,497,786 downwards.
GTTGGCATAGGATATTATTGTTGACATCACCTAAAGGTGAATATGTTGGGAGGCAACACAATAAGCCCCTATCTCTCTCACTGTCCGGCTGAAACTCTATCACCACAAGTATTGTGTGAGTGTTAACAATTATAGGGGACTACGAGATAGTTGAGTATGTGAGTATGTGAGCTTGCTGAAAATTGCAATTGCTTCAATGACTGAGATTATAGTTTGTTAGTTCCCAATGAAGTTTTTGAACCATACTTGACATTGTGAATTGTTTATTACTTGAACATAGGAAATCATATGACAAAATCCATATATGTTGTTGTTATTAGAATGATCATGATGCCCTCATGTCCGTATTTCATTTTTATCGACACCTCTATCTCTAAACATGTGGACATATTTTTTGATTTCGGCTTCCGCTTGAGGACAAGCAAGGTCTAAGCTTGGGGGAGTTGATACATCCATTTTGCATCATGCTTTTATATCAATATTTATTTCATTATGGGCTGTTATTACACATTATATCTCAATACTTATGTCTATTCTCTCTTATTTTACAAGGTTTACCATGAAGAGGGGGAATGCCGGCAGCTGGAATTCTGGCTGGAAAAGGAGCAAACATTGGAAACCTATTCTGCACAACTCCAAAAGACATGAGACTCCATGAAACAAATTTTCGGAATTTATAAGAATTTATGGGCAAAAGAAATAGGCCAGGGGGCCCACACCCTGTCCAGGAGACAGGGGGGCGCGCCCCCCCTAGGGCGCGGCCCCCTATCTCCTGGGCCCCCTGGTGGGCCTCCGGCGTCCACCTTCCGCTATATCATCACTTTCCCCCTGGAAAAAATCGTGGGCAAGCTTACGGGACGAAACTCCGCCGCCATGAGGCGGAACCTTGGCGGAATAAATCTAGGGCTCTGCCGGAGCTGTTCTGCCGGGGACACTTCCTCCGGGAGGGGGAAATCATCACCAATGTCATCACCAATGATCCTCTCATTGGGAGGGGGTCAATCTCCATCAACATCTTCACCAGCACCATCTCCTCTCAAAACCCTAGTTCATCTCTTGTATCCAATCTTGTATCAAAACCACAAATTGGTACCTGTGGGTTGCTAGTAGTGTTGATTACCCCTTGTAGTTGATGCTATTTGGTTTACTTGGTGGAAAATCATATGTTCAGATCCTTTATGCATATTATTACTCCTCTGATTATTAACATGAATATGCTTTGTGAGTAGTTACGTTTGTTCCTGAGGACATGGGTGAAGTCTTGCTATTAGTAGTCATGTGAATTTGGTATTCGTTCGATATTTTGATGAGATCTATGTTGTCTTTCCTCTAGTGGTGTTATGTGAACGTCGACTACATGACACTTCACCATTATTTGGGCCTAGAGGAAGGCATAGGGAAGTAATAAGTAGATGATGGGTTGCTAGAGTGACAGAAGCTTAAACCCTAGTTTAGGTGTTGCTTCGTTAGGGGTTGATATGGACCCATATGTTTAATGTTGTGGTTAGGTTTACCTTAATACTCCTTTTTGTAGTTGCGGATGCTTGCAATAAGGGTTAATCATAAGTGGGATGCTTGTCCATGTTAGGGCAGTACCCAAGTGCCGGTCCACCCACATATCAAATTATCAAAGTACCGAACGCGAATCTTACGAACGTGATGAAAACTAGCTTGACGATAATTCCCAATGTGTCCTCGGGAGCTCCTTCATCATTATTAGAATTTGTCCAGGCTTATCCTTTGCTACAAAGGATTGGGCCACCTTGCTGCACTTTATTTACTTTATTTACTTTTTGCTCGTTACTATTTATCTTATCACAAAACTATCTATCACCTACTATTTCAGTGCTTGCAGAGAAAACCTTACCGAAGACCGCTTATCATTTCCTTCTACTCCTCGTTGGGTTCGACACTCTTACTTATCGAAAGGACTACGATAGATTCCCTATACTTGCGGGTCATCAAGGGCTAGTAGAGACCGTGCATGTGTGTATATGCATGTGAGAGAAATAGTGTTTTCCAACTGAGATAAGTGAAAAGAGTGGTACATAATAGTAAGAAAGAGAGAGGGAGATATAGAGAGAGTCTGTGCGTGAGACACCCCGACACCCGGGAGAGATTGTGAGCATGTGTGAGAGAGAAATGCCGATGTATATAAAGTGTATGCACTTATACGTTAGATAGAGAGATATATAGCGCGTGTGTGAGAATGGGCTGAGGCATAGTGCATCTACATGTAAAAGGCGGTTCTACACATTAAATTAGAATATGAATGTCATTATTATTTTTAGATGAGATCTTGAATTTTGTAATTTGCGTATGAACGAACATCGGTCTATCAAACACCTATACTCTATTGAATTCTAGCATATGCATGTGTTTATTTCATATTATCGATCCATAGAGTGAGAGTGGTTTGAAATCTAGACAATGCATTTCTTTTGCAATTCATATATAAACATTAATTAGTGCACTCCATGTTGTTAGTGTGTCAGTGTACAAAAGTAGGGGCCCTCTTCGTACCCCTCTACTTGTGCTCGGGCAGTCAGAGCCGCACCTGTGGCCATGCTTAGCGGGGCATAGGAAGGAAGCAAAAGTACAAGACTACTGAAGCGGCGCTTAAGCCAGGGGTGCAAAAGGTAAAGCTACTAGATGGGCTTCCCCCGGCAAGAGCCTTGCCGGGGCGAGCTACACAGCCCCGGCAAGAGCCTTGCCGGGGCGAGCTACGCAGCCCCGGCAAGAGCCTTGCCGGGGCAACTTACCCAACGCCAGCAAGGCCACCACCCTTGAGCTTGAGAGTTCCGACACCATCGACAACATCGGAACCAAAGCTCAGGAAGGGGGCCTGCATAGTGGCGAGCAAATCTTTATGAACACAAAGAGCCCTCAAGGCCTAGATAGGAACCAGAAGATGACGATCCTCGGCAAGATCCTTGCCAAGGAAATCCATGAGACCGTCGGTAAGATCCTTGCCGGTGACGACCGCGATGACACGGCAAGACCCTTGCTGGGACCCCGGCAAGACCCCTGCCGAGGACGTCGGCAGGGCTGCGGTTGGGACCACATCTGCCAAGACTCCACCACTGTTCCCATGCAGCTGCCAGCTCAGGAAGCCAGGCGAGCACCTTCGTGGCAACGTGCGGCCTCTAGATCGACTTAGCAAGCACCTGCGTGGTGGCATGCAGATCTTTGTGAAGACCCTGCCACCACACCAGCTCAGCAGCCTGCCAGCTGACATGGCGCTGCACGCCTCGTTGGCCTGGCCGCGTGTCGAAGCAAGGCGAAGCGGCGACGGATGGGACGGGCTTCGTTGCCATCCCCGGTAAAGCAAGGGGACACCTAAGTAGCGTGTTTAATGCGTTTTGTCCTGTGATGTCGGGCGATAAGCTTGTACACTGTATACACTTTCCACCTCCTGTGTGCCAGTATGGCGTCCCCTTTTTCTATAAAAGGAGGCATGAGGCATACTGAGGTAGGATTCAGATCTTTTGGACTACACACACGCTGTAGCTAGTTCAAGAACTCAAGAACACTCAAATATACACCTAAGCAGGACTAGGGTATTACGCATCCTTGTGGCCCGGACCTGGGTAAACGATCTTTGTGCTGGCTCCTAGACCCGCTCTTTTCACAACCTCGCGCCCCCGACCGTAGTAGGGATTCCAGTGATCCCATAGGTGTCATTTTCGCCGACATCTTTGGCGCGCCAGGTAGGTGGCGCAGTTGTGAAAATCCGGTCTAGCAGCTAGTCTAGCGGTTCTTCATTACCATGGCTCCCAAGAAGAAGACGATGACGGCGATCGGTTCATCCGGAGCCAGACGGCCCGTACCAGTGCGGGCAATTAGCGGGGCGGTCGCGGACGGAGGCTGAGGCACGGCCCGCGAACACCCACATTGATCTGGCAGTCAAAGCCTAGTGAGGGGCGTCGTTCATATGCAAGACGACGGGCCGCACGCCGCCAAATCCAAAGACGGAGCTGAGCCCCCCGCAGGCGGCCCGGGGCCCTCCAAGGGCGGCGCCATGCCACCTATCGACGGCGCAACGACCTCCAAGACACCTACGCCGGTGCCCACGACGCGCTCTTCCCAAGTTGTGCATGATGAGCAGCGTCACCACGCTAGTGACCCTGGGCGCCGCCATGAGAAGAGTCATGCGCATCCTTCGCGGGACGAAGGAGGCCAGCATGCACGCCGAAGTGCTAGCGAAAATGGCGTACAGCCGAAAGGCCATGATAGAGCTCCTTCTAATGTGGTTAGAAGTCGGAGTGCGTCACGGTCCACGCAGCTTTTGCCGCCGCCCACGCCAGCAGAAGCATTGGCGCGCGCGCAGCTGCTCCTTGACTTTCCTCCTACTGCAGAAAAGATCGACGAGTGGAGAGCCACCATCCGGAGGCTCGTCGGTGTCGCCAACAAATATGAGCCGTGACCAGCGGGGCCCTTAGGCCGTCGCTCCGCCAAACCACCGCATGCCAGTGGTGGAAGGGCCGGAGGTGATGCAGCCACAGTGCACTCTCCTCCCCCACGCCAGTTACCGCAAGTGTCGATCCATCGTGATGAAGCTTGTGATAACATTTCCATAACGTCGTCTGATCCATGGACCCACCGTGATCAGCGCCAAGTTCTTCGGGAGCGAGCTCTTGAAGACGCTCGAACCACCATCGAACACCGACGTGATGCGCTCCACCAGTCAGATAGGCGGACAGGGCCCACTATGGACCACCTGGCACCGGGAGGCTATTGTGGCCTACCCTACGAGGGGGGTTGCCCAGCCTTTACCCGTGAGCTGCAGTAGTTCCAGTGGCCCTCCCACCACACGTTCAAGCCCAACATTGGTGAGAAGTACAACGGCAAGACTCACCCATCGGAGTTCCTCAGCATCTACACCATCATAATGCAAGCTGCTCGAGCCCGCGACAACAAGATGCTTGCCAATTACTTCCTGTTGGCACTTAAGCCAAATGTCATGTCATGGTTGATGCACTTGCCAGCGGATTCCATTTCTTCTTGGTCGGATTTGTTTCATGAGTTCGTTGGCGCCTTCACTGGAGGCCATCAATCTCATGGCCAGGCAAGCGATCTGCATATCATCCCCTAGAAGGAAGGTGAAAACCTGCGCAAGTACATCCAGAGGTTTAGCCGGGTGCAGTACAACATCCCAGACGTTCACCCCGCCGCCGTGATCAGCGCATTCCATCAGAATGTGCGCAACCGCAAGATGCATGAAGAGCTGGCGATGAACAAGGTCAAAGATGTGGCCGAACTTTATGTTCTGGCTGATAGGTGTGCTCGAGCTGAAGAGGGGAGGAAGCACCCCGGCGAGGACGCTGGTGCAGAAACCGACTCCACAGATGAAGACACGGCCGCCCCGACGAAAAAGGGTCGGCGCCTCAACAGAAAGCGCAAGGGCAAGGCCATGCTTGCCGTCGAGGGATCCGACGACATCGGCGCTACCAAGAAGGCCAAGGCAAGCGATCTGATAACCCACAAGTATAGGGGATCAATTGTAGCCTCTTTCGATAAGTAAGAGTGTCGAACCCAATGAGGAGCTAAAGGTAGAACAAATATTCCCTCGAGTTCTATCAACCACTGATACAACTCTACGCACGCTTGACGTTCGCTTTACCTAGAACAAGTATGAAACTAGAAGTACTTTGTAGGTGTTGTTGGATAGAATTGCAAGATAATAAAGAGCACGTAAATAAAAAGTAGGGGCTGTTTAGATAAAGAAGCAATAAAGTTAGTACAGCGAGTGTGGAAATGTGGTGGTAGGAGTTGTGCAATTGTCCCCAATCAATTGACTACTTTACTAGACCGATAGCAAGTTTTAAGTGGGAGAGGCATAAGCTAACATACTTTCTCTTCTTAGATCATATGCACTTATGATTGGAACTGTAGCAAGCATCCACAACTACTAAAGATCATTAAGGTAAAACCCAACCATAGCATTAAAGTATCAAGTCCTCTTTATTCCCATACGCCATGACCCACTTAACCGTGTTCGTGTTTCAGTCACTCACGCAACGCAGACAATAAGCAAACCATGAACATATTGCAAACCCTACAGTGGGGATCCCTCACGCTTGCATGACACAGAGAGCACCATAGGACACAAACATAACCACAAGCATATTAAACCAATCATAGCAATTCACCAATTACCGATAGGACAACGAAAATCTATTCAGACATCATAGGATGGCAACACATCGTTGGATAATAATATGAAGCATAAAGCACCATGTTCAAGTAGAGGGTACAGCGGGTTGCGGGAGAGTGGACCGCTGAATATAGATGGGGGATGGTGATGGAGATGTTGGTTAAGATGGCGGAGGTGATGGTGTAGATCATCGTGATGATGATGGCCCCGGAGGCGTTCCGGTGCCACTGGGAGAGAGGGGGAGAGAGCCCCCCTTCTTCTTCTTCTTCCTTGACATTATACCTAGATGGGAGAAGGGTTTCCCCTCTGGTCCATGGTCTCCATGGCGTGGGAGGGGCGAGAGACCCCCCAAGATTGGATATGTCTCTCTGTCTCTCTCTGTTTCTGCCTTCCCAGATTCAGCCCTTTCACTGTTTCCTATATATCCGGCGATCCGTAACTCGGATTGGATTGAAACCTTCGCCATGATTTTTTTTCCGAAAATTAGCTTTTTTGTGGCAAAAGAAGAGCAACAACCACCTTATGGGGTGCCCACGAGGGTCAGGGGCGCCCACCCCCCTGGGGCGCGCCCCCTGCCTCGTGGCCCCCTTGGGCACTGTCTCGTGTTGATTCTTCTTCCCAAAATCATAAATATTGCAAAAATATTCTCCATCCATTTTTATCCCATTTGGACTCCGTTTGATATGGGGTTTCTACGAAACATAAAACTTGCAACAAACAGGAACTAGCACTGGGCACTGGATCAATATGTTAGTCCCAAATATAGTATAAAAAGTTTCCAAAAGTATATGAAAGTTAGATAATATTGGCATGGAACAATCAAAAATTATAGATACGATGGAGACATATCAGCATCCCCAAGCTCAATTCCTGCTCGTACTCGAGTAGGTAAATGATAAAAAAAGATAATTTTTGGTGTGGAATGCTACCTAGCATAATCTTGATCATGTAATCTAATCATGGCATGAATATTAAGACACAAGTGATTCAAAGCAATAGTCTATCATTCGACATAAAAACAATAATACGTCAGGCATCCCAACAAACAATCATGTCTTCCAAATATCAATGCTTCAAAACATTATCCCTACAAAATCATATAGTCTTTTATGCTCCCTTTTCTTAACACAAGGTACCCCTCATGCTCATCCCGGTGTCAGCCAAGCAATTGGTTCATAGTTTTTAACGCACTTCAGCTTTTTCAACCTTCACGCAATACATGAGCGCAAGCCATGGATATAGCACTACAGGTGGAATAGAGTATGATGGTGGAGGTTGTGTGGAGAAGACAAAAAGAGAGAAAGTCTCACATCAACACGGCTAATCAACGGGCTAGGGAGATGCCCATCAATTGATGTCAATGCGAGGAGTAGGGATTGCCATGCAACGGATGCACTAGATCTATAAGTGTATGAAAGCTCAAACTGAAAACTAAGTGGGTGTGCATCCAACTTGCTTGCTCATGAAGACCTCGGGCATTTGAGGAAGCCCATCATCGGAATATACAAGCCAAGTTCTATAATGAAATTCCCACTAGTATATGAAAGTAATAACTCAAGAGACTCTATATATGAAGAACATGGTGCTACTCTAAAGCACAAGTGTGGTAAAAGGATAGTAGCATTGCCCCTTCTCTCTTTTTCTCTCATTTTTTTATTTTCTGTTTTTTTATTTTTATTTTTATTTTTTGGTGGGCTTCTTTGACCCCTTTTTTTATTTGGGCTTCTTTGGCCTCTTTTATTTTTCATGAAGTCCGGAGACTCATCCCAATTTGTGAGGGAATCATTGCTTCCATCATCCTTTCCTCACTGGGGAAATGCTCTAATAATGATGATCATCACACTTTTATTTACTTATAACTCAATATTATAACTCGATACTAGAACAAAAATATGACTCTATATGAATGCCTCCGGCGGTGTACCGGGATGTGCAATGATCTAGCATAACAATGACATCAAAAAACGGAAAAGCCATGAAAACATCATGCTAGCTATCTTACAATCATGCGAAGCAATATGACAATGAATGCTCAAGTTATGTATATGATGATGATGGAAGTTGCATGGCAATGTATCTCGGAATGGCTATGGAAATTCCATGATAGGTAGGTATGGTGGCTGTTTTGAGGAAGATATAAGGAGGCTTATGTGTGATAGAGTGTATCGTATCACGGGGTTTGGATGCACCGGTGAAGTTTGAACCAACTCTCAAGGTGAGAAAGGGCAATGCACGGTACCGAAGAGGCTAGCAATGATGGAAGGGTGAGAGTGTGTTTAATCCATGGACTCACATTAGTCATAAAGAACTCATATACTTATTGCAAAATTTTATTAGCCCTCGAAGCAAAGTACTACTACACATGCTCCTAGGTGGGAGGTTGGTAGGAGTTAACCATCGTGCGCCCCCGACCTTCACGCAAAGATAAACAATCAAAATATAATGTGTGCTAATTTGGTTACATAGTTAGGAGACCATACGTGCATGCTTCTGGAATCACAAACCTTAACACAAATATCCTTAGTAAGCACAACCATCTACTAGAACCTCCCACATATTATCATCTCTATATCGCAAAACTATTGCAAGGAATCAAACATATCATAATCAGTGATCCACAAGTTTTATGTAGGATTTTAAGACTAACCATGTGAATGACCAATTCATGTCATCTCTCTAAATAGGTATAAGTGAAGCAAGAGAGTTTAATACTTTCTACAAAAGATATGCCCACGCTCTAACAAATATAAGTGAAGCAAAAGAGCATTCTACAAATGGCGGTTTTCTATGTGAAGAGAAACAGGCAATCCAAACTTCAAATGATATAAGGGAAGCACATGAAGCATTCTATAAAGCCATACTAAAAAGATTTAAGTGGAGTGCAATGAGCATTCTATAAATCAACCAAGGAGTTTCTCGTACCAGCATGGTGCATAAAATAAAATTGAAAACTGAATGTAAAAGACGCTCCAAGATTTGCACATATCACATGAATGAAACAAATCCGAAAACAAATCGATACTTGTTGAAGAAAGAGGGGATGCTTTCCTGGGCATCACCAAGCATAGACGCTTGAGTCTCCTTTAATATTTACTTGGGGTTCCTTGGACATTCCCAAGCTTGAGCTCTTGCCTCTCCTCCTTTTTCTCATATCGAGACCTTCTCGATCATCGAACACTTCATCCACACAAAACTTCAACAGAAAACTCGGTAAGATCCGTTAGTATAATAAAGCACATCACTACTCTAAGTACTGTTGCAAACCAATTCGTATTTTTTTATTGCATTATAGCTACTGTAATATAACTTTTCTGTGGCTTAATCCACTGATAGAAATTGATAGTTTCATCAAAACAAGCAAACTATGCATCAAAAACAGAACAGTCTGTAGAAATATGAACATTCACCATACTTATGGTACCCCAAAAATTCTACTAAATTTTTTAAAAATAAACAATTTGTATAGAAAGACAGTGCAAAAAGTTTCAGAACCGTTTGACGTTCCAGTAAAAAAATGTAAAATCGCGCACTACAGCCAAAGTTTCTGTCCTGCACCGTACAAACCAACAAGCATTGTAAACATCCTACAGGCAAACCTTAGCACATTATTTTTATAATAGTATGGAATTGTACAAGGGGATAATTGTTTTTGTTGAAAAGTTTCTGTAATTAAGATTCACAAAGTTTCCGTGAGCATGAACAAAGTTCAAGGAGCTCCCCCACTTCAACAATGCTTTTCTTTCTCACTTTCACTTTCCTTTTTGAAAAGTTTTTGGTCCCCTCTTTATTTATTTTTTGTTTTCATACTATATAAAAGCACTCAACAGAAATAATGACTCTCTAAAACTTCCGGGTCATCTCCCTGGCAGCGCTTTATTTAAAGCCATTAAGCTAGGCATATAGCGCTCAAGTAATGGATCCACCCGTATCCCAAGGTATATCAAAGCTAATTTTAATTAACAATGATTTGTGACTTAATAGTGAGAACAAAGTAACATATATCAAGCAATGACGAAGTCTAACTCTCTTCCTATGCATCGGCATGTCATAAAAGAACAATTCATGCACACCAAGTTAGGCCAATGCATAGTATAAGAAGTTTCTTGCAATTTTATCATATTGGAAACATAGAGAGGTGGAGATATAGTTCCTCTCTCATAATAATTGCAAGTAGGAGCAGCAAGCACATGCATATTATATCTATCAAAATCATCATGTGTAGTAGTGAAACGTAACCCATCAATATAATCCTTAATAAGGGCAAACTTCTCCGATATAGTGTAGTAGGGAGAATTCAGAAAGATAATAGGAATATCATGCGTGGGTGCAATAGCAACAATTTCATGTTTAACATAAGGAACTATAGCAAGTTCATCTCCATAAGCATAATTCATATTGGCATCTTGGCCATAAGCATAGCAAGCATCAAGTTCATCAAAAAGGGATATTTCAAAAGAATCAACAGGATCATCACAATCATCATAACAATCATCCTTCAGTAAGCACGAAGGGAAATTAAACAATGTATGAGTTGAAGAGTTACTCTCATTAGAATGTGGGCACGGGTAGCTAATCCGCTCTTCCTCCTTTTGTTCTTCGCTCTCCTCATCATCTTTTTCATCCAATGAGCTCACAGTTTCTTCAATTCATTCTTCCATAGACTCCTGCAAAATATTAGTCTCTTCTTGGAGAGCAGAGGAGTCCTCAATATATGGTTTAACATAGGCATTAGAAGCATAATTATCATAACAATATATAAGTATGGTAAAATTTTCAAATTTGTAAAGAGTAGCATCATACTTTCCACTCAAAGAAGCAATTTCATAAGCACCCTTAAAACCAACAGATTCTTCAATTTGTTGGACATCATAGTAATTATAAACACCCTTTACCGGCCAGACACCCTTTGCGCTGGTATACGGGAAGGCGACCTTGTTCTTCGGCGCGTTCAATTGGCCAAGAATTCCAACAAGTTGACGCCAAAGTGGAAAGGCCCTTACCGGGTAATACGAGTCACCAGGTCCGGCGCAGTCCACCTGGACACCGAAGATGCCATTCCAGTGAGCAACTCCTAGAACATCGAGCATCTTCGCAGGTTTTACCCATAAGGCGCGGTTGCCGCCCTCCCCCCCCTCCCCCCGGCAGACCACCTTTTGTACAAGCCTTGCCGGCAAGGCATGTAACCCTCTGTACAAAGCCAGGTGCACACCCTGAGCATAAATAAATGAAGCGCTAGCGCCCTAGGTTATAGCATGCATGTTAGGTTGAGTCTCTCCCACAGTTATGGTTGATAGTGCTTAGCGGCGACTAACCCCTAGCATAGAGGTCGAGTGTGCATCCCTCTGTTCCTTTCCATCCTCTTTGGTTCGCAGGGTACATGGACATTTCTGCTAAGCTATTTCGAAGAAAGAGAACAAGCCGGCGCTCTAGTCCCGACAAGCCAAGGTTACCGGGGGGCTGCAGATTCAGATAAGTCCTTTATCCCTTGTTGTGCATTCCCGTATGGAATTGGGACGTATGAAACCTCGTTTTATTCCCAGGCCACCGTGCTCCCCTTTTACTGTACCCAAGAACTATTCCCTGGGTCGGAACCTGGTTGTAGTCGAGGTGACAAAGAAGCAAACGAAGGGCCGAACCCTACTTCGCCCCTGGCTCCGCCAAAAGCATGAGTATGGTCGAATGAAGTAAGGGGACGTCAAGGCCTGTTGCCGGGCGACAATGTTTATCTTAAAAATAACAAGGATTCATTCCTTGGCAAGGGATTTTCTCACGCACAAAGAACCCTGCAAGCACCCTTTTTTCATTAATACGTCCCATACAGGCACAGTTTGTACGGAATGTAAACATGAGCAAGGTGATTACAAGGTTTAAATCTGACAAGTGCCCGTAGGCTTAAAAAGTCAAAACAGATAAGATGCCCGTAATCCCTTCCTTGTCCCTCTCCCCAATAAATGGAACAAGATGGCAGGAGGACAAAAGGAGTGCCTAGGCGAGGTACGAGCAGCAGAAGACACCAAGAGAACATCCCGGTGGCCGTTCAGAAGGGAGCTGGTGATGATGGTGCCGGGAGAAGAGCCAAAAGATGAGGCAGCGGGCTGGCAATACGAGACGAAGGTATCGGTGCCATCCTACTCTGACTTGACAGCCTGCCACCCACCTTCTTCGTCTTCTCCGGCCTTCCCATGCCAGCTGCCGAAGGAGGCGACCTCGAGAAGTTCAAGGAGCTGGCCCCACCCCCGGCAAATTGCTCTGCCGGGGGAAAGACCAGGTGCAGATGATAGTGCTGCAGGCGCCGTCCGAGGACAGTGCGTTCGACACCTAGTCGGACCCGACCTCATCGTCTTCCGCACCGATGTCCTCCTCGTGACTATCGCTCAAGGAGGAGCTTTCGTCGTTGGTCAAGCTCTCCGCGCAGCACCCTAACCTGATTCCCGAGCACCCAGAGACCTTGACGGAGAGCAAATCGATCTCCACTAATTTGAAGTGGAGAACGTGCCCCTTCATCAAGCAGTGGGCGTGTGTGAAGGTTTTCTAACCTCGACGGATGAGCATCACGTCAGGGATGGGGAACCTCGTTTTTGCCCACATATCGCCATTGCAACACCCCTTCATGTGAAGTCTCAACCTCGGTGGCTGGTCAATCTCTAGCACCCTCGCAAACGCCTCGGGAAGACGAAGGCAGCTGCGCGGCGGCTCGCGCAACTGCAGGATGAACTCGAGTGCCGTGTCCCCGACATGGGCGCTCGATGAAGCAGGAGGAGAAGGTGGAGGAGATGGCGACGAAGACGGTGGCGATGCGGGTGTCCCCCTTCCGCACCCACCTCTGCCTCGACTGCCTCGCCGACCGCAGCCCCGTCCAGCGCCTGCGCCTCGAGCGTGGCCTTCACCTTGGGTGTTCGGCTCTTCCTTAACCACCACGCTCTGTGACAAGAGGAAGACCTAGTCGCCTCCACAGAGGGACGGCCACAACTGCACCCTCTCGCCATGAGAAGGGAACGAAAGAGACCATATTGGGAGAAGACGGATGCGGGAGGATGCTATCCCTCTCCCCTTTTCATAGGGAGACGGGGCCGAGCGAGCCTAAAGGCGACCGCCCCAATCAACAAATCCAGCGGCTGGGGGCGCAAGTAGACATGACCGACCAGCTGCTCCAATCGGCGGCACCCGGCCCCCCGCCCCGGCATTAAATCTCGTACCCTCTGTGTCCACCGCCTGCCCTCCCCGAGGCATGGAGGACACGTGGCGGGCGAGCTAGGATTCGGATGGCAAGTGGAACGGCCGTCTCATGCCCCGTGATCGTGGGGTGCGGGTGCCATATTGGCCACGACCCGAGTCCACCTAGTAAATGAGCCGCGCCCCTGCGGCTTCCCCTGTTTTTATGGGGAGGACGCGGACCGCCTCTTTGCTATTAACCACGGGGTGACGCAAGCATGCTGCGGTCACCCCATGCATGGCCCCCACGTCACGCATCCAACGCGGGTCATGGGGAAGCGCAACTGGCGATGGAATTACTGTGGTAAAACTCTGCCACGCATGCCCGCGCGCCGTTCTGGGCCTAGCCCTACAACGCATCGCGCTTATGTGTGGCCCAGGCCTGGGGGGCTCCTGTCGGTATAGAAAAGTAGGGGCCCTCTTTGTACCCCTTTACTTGTGCACGGGTAGTCAGAGCCGCACCTATGGCCATGCTTAGCGGGGCAGAGGAAGGAAGCAAAAGTACAAGACTACCGAAGCGGTGCTCAAACCAGGGGCGCAAAAGGTAAAGCAACAAGATGGGCTTTCCCCGGCAAGACCCTTGCCGGGGCGACCTACGCAGCCCCAGCAAGAGCCTTGCCGGGGCAACTTACCCAATGCCAGCAAGGCCACCACCCTTGAGCTTGAGAGTTCCGAGACCATCCACGACATTGGAACCAAATCTCAGGAAGGTGGCCTGCATAGTGGTGTGCAGATCTTTGTGAAGACAAAGGGCCCACAAACCCTATTTGGAAAACCCATTTATCCAAACCAAGCATGATTAAGAACTAGGAAATATAGTACTTGTATATGTTTATCATGTATTAAGTGCAGCCAAATTCGATTTATTCCTCACATGCGCAACAATAGAAAATTCTACCCACGACAATTGGACATCACATTGCAGAATTGAACCAAGCAGTTAACTAAACACCACAACAAATGAACCAAACATTAACTAAGCACCACATTGCACAATATAACATACTCCTAATAGAAGATCAGACAGTTAACCAAACCAAGCATGCTTAACAACTTGAAAATATAGCAATTGTGTTTGTTTCTCATGTATTTAGTACAGCCAAATTCGATTTACTTCTCACATGGTATACAATAACAGAATGCACCCACAACTATTGAACATCGCGTTGCAGAACTGAACCAAACAGTTAACTAAACACCACAACACAAATGAACCAAACGTTAACTGAGCACCGCATTGCACAATGTATAACCAAACCAAGCATGCTTGACAACTTGGAAATATAGAAATTGTATTCGTTTCTCATGTATTTTGTAAAGATAAATTCGATTTATTTCTCACATGAAAGAAAATACAAAATGGCAGCCTGAAGAATTGAACATCACATTGCAGAATTGAACCAAACAGTTAACTGAAGACGGCAACTAATTAACCAAACAGTTAATAAGTGAGAACCACACTGCACGACATATAGGACATATACAGAGGAGCAACAGATTGCATGGTAAAATTAGATAGCATAATTCACTAGAATTTGTTAAGGAAAGGCAGGAGCAGCACATGCAACGGGTAAATCAAACAGGCTTAACTAGCATAGCTAGCAAATGGCAAGGTGCTCCACCAAGATGTGGGGGTCCGCACGAATGGTAGCCATCGTGACCTCATCCACATGTGCGGCTGTGATTTGCTTCTCTGCTACCAAATGCTCCTTGAACTCCTGGCTATACTGCGTGTACCATGGCTTAGGTCGGCGCTTATTTGGTGGAGGGGATGGTGATTTTGGTGGAAGGTGTCGCACCGGCGGTCGGGGCATGTGGGATGTGGAAGGAGGAGGAGCATGGGGGTCTAGTGCGGATTACCTGCCTAGATAGACGAGGCCGAGCAGTGCGAAGGAGGGTCGCCGATGAGGGGGGCAGAACTGCAAGCAAGGAGTGAAGGTTTCAAGTTGGAAAGTAAGGCGAAAACAGGGGAAATGTGGCTTTTGGTAAGGGGGAGGGGCGGAGAGGTAGATATTTCCGCGGAAACCGAAAATTTTGAATCGGTTCAGCGAAAAAACTGGCGCAGTGTCATCAGACATGGTCCCTTATTCAGAATTGTGTACGATATGTGAACATCACGAATGATTCAAATAGCTTAACCCGTGTGTGATGAGTTTGAACGTCAAACTTTTTGGTTCCAATTTCCCTGGTTACAGTGGTCATCCACGTCATTGCATAATTTGGGTACACAAAGGAGACTACAGTAGTAGACTTCAGCACACCCACACTTCTTAATCGAGCAAGTTCAGCAATTAAACAGAGCTAGCTGGCCTAGACATTATTCTAACAAATTAAAGACCGACGCTCTTAATTAAAGAAAACAAAGAGTACTACTACGGAAGGTTCTCGTCGATCTCCGATGTCTCCTCCAAGTCTAGCTCACGCCCGACGGTCTCCTGGGGAAGGGGCTCCATGCCATCCTTCGCACCATACTTGGCAAGCATCTCGCCATCCGCATCTGCCATCTCTTTGGAAAAGGCTGCCACGAGTTAGGCGTGGGCAGCCGCGATCTAGGTTTGGACGGGATCCATCGTCGCAAGGTATGCGACGGAGAAATTGAGATTCCTGGTTGCATGCTTAGGTCCCATCCAGGAAATGTGAATGAATGTCAAACACCCTGCCACCATCACTTGGCCGCACACATTGAGATTCCTGGTTTTCAAATTCTAGTAAATCCAAAACTCGTCTGAAATTCATGAAACTTGGTATGCTATCATGGAGCGGCATCAACATGTCATGGTAAAATGTTTGTCCCATTGGGGGCAGGTTTGGGTATAAACTTCTCACAAACCAGAGCTTCTCACAACAAGCCTTATGGTCTCGGTAGGGAAAGTCCTACCTTTGGGGACAAAATGATATCCGCTGCCTCTCATTGCTTTCAAAAAATTTCTAGTGTGTTCAAAGAGAACAACATGAGTGTTGTGTCAATTTTTGGATTTTTTGGGGTTCCTTTGGATATTTTTATGCATTAATTGAGTTTTCGATGCATTTATGTGCATAATTCAAATTTGAACTACCTGGACATGCTCTAATGCATATAAATTGGTTGAAATTTCAAATATATGTCCTTGGTTGCATGCTTAGGTCCCATGCAGGAAATGGGAATGAATGGCAAACACCCTGCCACGGTCACTCGGCCGCAGACATTGAGATTGTTGTTTTTCAAATTCTAGTAAATCCAAAATTCGTTTGAAATTCATGAAACTTGGCATGCTATCATGGAGCGGCATCAACATGCCGTGGTAAATTTTTTTATCCCATTGGGGGCCGGTTTGGGTATAAGCTTCTCACAAACCAGAGCTTCTCACAACAAGCCTGATGGTTTCGGTAGGGAACGTCCCACCTTTGGGGATGAAATGATATCCTCTACCTCTTATTGCTTTCAAAAATTTCTAGTGTGTCAACATAGAACAACAGGAGTGTTGTGTCAATTTTGGGGATTTTTTGGGTTTCGTTTGGACATTTTTATGCATTAATTGAGTTTTTTGATGCATTTATGTGCATAATTAAAATTTGAACTATGTGCACATGCTCTAATGCATATAAATTGGTTGAAAATTCAAATATGTGTCCTTGGTTGCATGCTTAGGTCCCATGCAAGAAATGGGAATGAATGTCAAACACCCTGCCACCGTCACTCGGCCGCAAACATTGATATTCCTGGTTCTTAAATTCTAGTAAATCCAAAATTCATCTGAAATTCATGAAACTTGGCATGCTATCATGGAGAGGCATCAACATGCCGTGGTAATTTTTTTGTCCCATTTGGGGCAGGTTTGGCTATAAGCTTCTCACAAACCAGAGCTTCTCACAACAAGCCTGATGGTTTCGGTAGGGAACGTCCCACATTTGGGGACGAAATGATATCCGCTGCCTCTTATTGCTTTCAAAAAAATTCTAGTGTCAACAGAGAACAACAGGAGTGTTGTGTTAAATTTTGGAATTTTTCGGGGTTCGTTTGGACATTTTTATACATTAACTGGGTTTTCTAGGCATTTTATGTGCACAATTCAAATTTGAACTACATGCACATGCTCCAGTGCATATAAATTGGTAGAAAATCAAATCTTTGTCCTTGGGTGCATTCTTAGGTCCCATGCAAGAAATATGAATGGATTTCAATCGCCAGGGCGCTGTTGATAGCTGGCAAAACATTGAGATACTTTGTTTTAAAATTTTAGCAAATCCAAAACTCGTCTGATATTCATGAAACTTGGCATGCTATCATCGAATGGCACCCGGCATGTTGTGGTATTTTTCGTGTCCATTTTGAGAGAAGAAGCACTCAAATAACATCCAACAAAGGCATTTTCAAACAAATAGCTACCACTCTAACATCGCAAATGTTTATATAATTCAAATTCATCGCCACGCGTCTTGGTTTTAATGCCTATAGGTGGTGACGCGCAGACAACTGCTTGACTGAACAGGAGGTGTGCGACCGCTGTCCGGTGCGCAGGTTGACCGAGAGGCGTTCAAGCTGTCCTCCAATGCGCAGGCTCACTGGGAAGCATGCGAGCTGTACGCTGCACAGGCTCACTGGGAACAAGCCCTTTGACTTCCATGGCCACCCGCCTTCCTCTCCATTAATGGCGCCCGAGCCGCTGCTTAATACGGGCGGCCTTACTGTTCGCCTCCCATTCCCCTCCGTCCCGCAGACCTCCACCAACGCCATTGCGCAAAAGGATCATCTACCACTAGTCTTCAAGTTTGGTGAAGTCGACTCCAAGCCGGAGGAGATAGAAAATGAGGATGAATCGGGCCTCATGGACATGGCCCAGAACGAGTTGGCCGCGGCGGTTGCTGCCGCGGCTCCCGTCCCAACTCTCATCCCTGTGCCCGTGCCTGCGCCAGCGACCATCCCCGTAGCATTGATGGGCTGGTCGCCGAGCACTATCACAAAGCTGGAAGCCACGGGCATCAGCGAGGTCTCCGCGGAGCCGTGCCGGCTTGTGTACATGCCAGTGCTAGCGCCCGTACCCGTGCCCATGCGCGCCCCTCCACCCACCGCAGCGTCGTCCCCGTGTGTTTGGCTGCACCCGCCACACCAGTGCGCATGTGCGCCCCCCTCAGTAGCATGAGATGCCACCGTCGACTGCTAGCTGTCAGCGCCGCCAGCTACCGTCCTCCCGCGCCCCGCCCGTCAATCGCACGACGACATGATGTTTGATTTACAAGTGAAGAACATTTTGTGCCACCTTGAAGACTTCAGCAACGGCATCCCGGAGGACGACAACGACAAGGACAACATGGCATGCCACCTCTGCCTCCGCCTAGTCTTTTTCTTGGGTTTAATACTGTATCTCGATCATATGAGTATAAATTCACAGTGTGACTGAATGAAATATATGGTTTGAGCGAACTTGCATTTTTCTCTCTTAATGTACAGACTTATCAAACGGTTTTCTTTTGAAAAAACGTCAATGGTTTTTAAATCTAAAATCATCGCAAACGTTTTAGTTAGAACAACTGTATGCAAATCGATAGCTTCCCCAGGAAGCCAAGGGAAAATGCGCCGAGCAGGATTTGTGAAGCTCTTAATAGCAAACGTTTTAGATAGAACACCCATATGCAAAGTGATAGCAGGATTTGTGCATCTCTTCAACGCAAAGAGTTGTTTTGGATGACCTGTGTGCAACCATTTACAAACAATTTGGTAAGATTTGCATCTATCATATTGGGTATGTTGCCATTTGTCAAACTGGAAAGATTGACATTTATTGATCTAGTAACACTACGATTTGTCAAAATATGCAGTTAAAAATCACTAGCAGTATCTAATTTTTGCAACTAAAATTAAGTAATTAAGCATATATTTCATTCATAGATTAAGCGGTCCTTCTTTATACAATCAGTTCAATTCGATAGCTGAACCGACCAAACTTTTCCCCAAGTGTTGCCAAGCACGTACTAAAATAGCTAGTTCTACTTTATATACTAGCTAATTTCAAGTACGTTGTACAGTTCCACCATATCTATAGTCAGATGAACTGAACAAAATAGCCCCTAAATACTAATACTACCACGGAGGGGCTTTTTACTACTTCTGGTAGCCTCTCCTCCACCGAGCGCGCTCAGTAAGAGGAAGAGGATGTGGAGCCTCCCGACAAGCTGGACAACTGCAATACGGTACCTGCCGCTGCTGCACCTTTAGCAATGCTCACCTCGAATGCCCTCTGCTGCTCCAGACGACCCCTATCGAATTGGTGGTTCTCATTGTAGATCTCCTGATTCCTCGCCTCTGCGTTGGCGTGTGCCGCAGCCACGGCGGCGGTAAGGCTGTTCGCATGCTCGACAAGGCGCTCCTCCTCCCGCAGGAACTCGATGTAGCGTCCAAGGTCGTTGTCGCACGTGCAGGCCTCCACCTTCGCCTCCCTCCTTCGGGCGTTAGTGGTGGAGCGGGTGATGATCCCGGCGATCGACGGTGGGCTGGCGGCCATGGCGGCCGACGATGGGGTGGCGGCCACGACCACCACCTCCCGCCTTTGGGACGCGGTGGCGGAGCGAGTGTTGCCACGGTGGCCGGCAGTGGGGTGGCGGCCACGACGGCCACCTCCCGCCTTCGGGACGCGGCAGCGGAGCGGGCGATAGCCCTAGCTTTCGACGGTGGTGTGGTGGCAACGGCGACCGGCAACAGCTGCCGACGAGCAGCAGCGGCGGAGCGTGTGGTGGGTGTTCCACGCACACCCAACAGGGATGCCACGCACTACACTACGTCGGGGACTCTGCCACCACCACGGTGTAGCCTCCTAGCTGGAGCTATTATCTGATAACGGCGGAGTGGCTGAGCGATTACGACAGACCGGTTCCATTGGCGATTCTGGGAGAAGCAGACGGGATAAGCTATAGGGATGGAGGGCAAAATGCAACGCAGGACTCGCCGGTCGTGAGGGTTCATATAGCAAGCCGGTAAGCATTGGGATTTTGGGGGATTTCACCGAGTCGGGCGGGAAGCTTGCGCGGGAACCTGCGAGGTTGCACGAGAACGGGCTCACCGACGATTCGTTGGCGCCACCGTTTGGCCAAAATAACGCCCCCACAAGCTGCGCAAGCTTGCGCTGGAAGCCTACTGCGGCAGCAGTGTGACAAGATGTGCGAGAGGAGGACGAAAGGCCACGTACACATATGGTTAATAAAAAAAGTTTGTGATTTAATTACCTACTATACCCCCATCCTGGTTTATAAGTAGGATTTAACAAATAAAATATGAATGCATGTCGCCAGAGATTATATAGTTGGATTTGTATTTGAACATTGTTTCCAATTATATAATCTTTATAGCATGCATTAACATTTTGTTGGTTAAATTTGAGGGAAAAGTATGGCACAGAATATAAAGGGGACTATAGACCAAGACAGAGGTAGTAGCACATGGCCGCTCCCTACACAGGGACGCAAGTGTGAGCCGGCTTGTAGGTGACCATTTCCTGCGTGTTCAATTGCTCTATGTGTGTGGTTGCTTGAGGTTGAGGCAGCCGTGGCGCGCTCTGCTCGCGTCCCGCCACGCGAGCTATGCTCTAGCGTCCCTTCGGGTACTCTACCCTCGTCCCTCCACGCTCGCTGCCAGTGTTCGGGGCTGGCGCACGATCACGCACATTCGTGTGCATGCGGTTACGCTGGGCGTGGTGCGACAATGCAGTTACTCCTGCAAAAACTGCCATGCGTACGCGCCGAGAATCCAGGCCGCCCGGCCCCCATTTAGTCCTGCGGCCATTTACCTTCATCTCTCGCGTCACACGACACAGTAAGCACACCCACGATGAAACATACAGAAAGGATATCCGGTGGTTCCAATGGTGATCCCTGTGGCTCCAATGGCGCTCCCAGCGGCCGACAACGACAACGGTGGGCTGCCAACCATGCATCACGTAGTGGGCACCCACGTGAGGGAGAAGGCCCTCTCGGTGGTGTACACAAACGATCCGGTGTTGGTGGAGGGATCCATCAAATCTATGGAGCAGTTCCTTGCCGATGACAAGTACCAAGTGTTTAGCTTCGACCTCGAGTACACCATCGGTCGTGCCGGGAACGATCATAAGGTTGCCATCGCCCAGTTGTGCATGCAACATGACGTCCTTGTCTACCACTACCACCTGGCCACAAGGCCTTGTGAGCATTTCTCCAGGTTTATCAACAGCTCCGACTACAATTTCGCTATGGTGGACACCACCAACGATCTAAAAGTGCTCAAGGTTTCGGGCTTGAAATGTCGGAATCTTGTCAACATCCAGGACCACTACAAGGTCTGGGGCAGTGGCAACAACAAACATAACTCCCTGGTTGACCTCGCCTCGGCCATCATCGACCCCTACTACATGAAGATGAAGGATGAGAGAGAGAAGGACAAGAAAGCCTGACACAATGTTTGGCATGAGAGATTGGATGAACAACACATCAAGTACGAGGCCAATGACGCGTAAACAAGCAACAAGATGTACAGGCGGATCATTGACATGAGGAAGTGTCTTCTTCATGCCCCAGAAGAGGGATCGAGCCACAGAGCGGTGGCGGGAGTGTCACAAGAAGTAGATGACTAGACAATCATTTCTCCTACTTTTTTTGAAACGGAATTCTTCTTACTTTAGAATGCATGCAATTGTTTATTGAGGTGTGTGCGAATGATCTATATAGTCACTTATGTAATTGGATGTTTATTTCAGTTATTTATACACACACACACACACACAAACATTATTCTTCTATAGACAGAGCAAATCACACGGCTTATTAGCATCAGTCGTCTGTGTTATTATTGGTCTTTGCACACATTTCAGATCACGGATCTGTTTGTCGCGTATCACAAACATCTTGTTCAGTTGAACCATTTCCATTGTGTTGCACAATAAAGGCTGCAAAGAGTGATCTACAGCAGCAGGGACTAGCTTCCCTACTGATAGCTCATCTAACATAACTCCCAAGTTAACTGTGCTGAGGCTGGAGTAGTCATGAGATGGGTGACCAGATGGAAAGTGGACTCAATATCAACTAGTTGGATGGGTAACTGCAAAGGTTTATTATAAACCTTTGTAGTGACCCATCCATCTAGTTAATATTGAGGTCTTTGTTTTGTAACTTTTGACATTTTTTGTTTTTTGAACACATGTTGATTGGCTTGAAGAAGGTCTATCTCGTTACTTTTTGATAATTTTTGTTTTTTGAACAAACAAATTAACCTTTGTGTACTTGTTCTCAAATTAACCTCCATGCCTGTTTGTCGCTATCACACACATCTTGTTAAGTTGAACCATTGATGTTCTCTTCCCTAATCCAAACAGTTCACGCAAGTGAACCGTATGCCGTATATCACTCACACCTTGATTTGGCCTACTGTTTTTGTTGCTTTCCCTAATAGGAAACAGTTCATTGGAGCAAATTGTATGTCGTATATCGCACACACATTGATATGGCTGCCCATTTCCATTGTTTTGCCTCATCACAAACAGTTCGAATGGACTAACCGTCTGCCATGCATCGCACACGTAACTAAAATCTGAACCGTGTTTGATGGCTCCGTCATCGGAAACGTTTTGCACCTTTTTTGACGGTTCTTTTACACAACCTTCTGCGATTAATGCATCACAAACTGTTTCGTGAAAGGGTCTTTGATCGTAGTGTCGCATTAGCAGTATCCTGCAGTAGTGTGATCATGCTGCTCCATCAGGTTCTATAGCCTGAAACATTAGCATTTACGTCAAATGATCTGTGCTTCTATACATTTGATGGTGATTTTATCTGCAAGGACTGTCAACGTTATGCCAACAGGCCTTTTGTTGTATGACTGGAATTTTTTTTGTTGTGATACAGCATTTATCGTGCTGCCAAAGGCTGTAGAAATTACGACGCTATTTTTGTATAGTGTAGGTTTATCTTATAATGTATTCGGCCGAAAGCTTCATCAGAGCCCAACATGCCAACATTCTTTAGGCCCATCCCAATTGGGCTAAAAACGATTATGGGTCATAATTTGCATGTAGCCAACTAAAAATATATGGGCCCAAATCAGCATAAGCTTTCATATTTTTGATAGGCCTGTGCACCTAGTGGGCCTTTAACAGGCCAAAACTTAATTTGGGCCCTTAGTAATAATAGGCCGTTAACATGTGTAATATCTGGAGCCCATAAATAACATGGTCCTTTAATAGGCTGAAAGTGAGATTGGGCCCTGATTGTGCCAAATAACCTACTGGTCATTAGCAGGCCGAAGTGTATCTCAACTCGTGTTAGCCCATTTACAATGCAGAGCGTTCACCGGCCGAAATTTAGACGGGCCATAAATAAGCTGACCTACTACACGGGCCTTTAACAGGCCGGAAGTTCAGTTGGGCTTGATTAGTATCAGTTTTATATGGGTCGTTAATAGGTCCGATGTGATGTTGGGGCACATAAGGCCATGGATTTCGTCCGAGGTTAACAGGCCAAAAATCACAAGAGGCTGGAAGAGGCCCAAATTTACAGTGCGCCTCTAACAGGCCAAATGTCAGACATGGTCGAATATGACCCCAATCATTCACGGTCGTTTATGGGCTGAAAGTTTCAAGGGCCAAAAAATGGGCCCAAATGAAGCAGGACTTTTAACAGGCCGGAAACACACCGGGCTGTTAATGGGCCAGAAGTGACCACGGGCCACGATGATGACAAGTTTAGAATGGGTCGTTGACAGGCCGATTTGACAACAGCCGTACGGGCCTTAATTGCGAATTGGCCGTCTGCAAGCAGGCCGTTAAATGGGCCAGCCCGCTTCTTTTGACTAGGCCAGCCTTTTTAACCTAAATGGGCCACTGTTGGGCCTTGCCACGTGTTGACGTATCATAGGCGCCTCTTGTCCATTGGGCGGTTGACAACTGTCCTTTTTGGGTGCTGGCGCGTGGTTCCGTCGGCTAATGAGAATTTTACACGTGGAAAATCGCCATTGGTCATGGCTGTTAACGGGGTATTGGATCCAAAAATGGACCCGATAGCTTAACAGC
Organism: Triticum aestivum; assembly: GCF_018294505.1. Lineage (NCBI taxonomy): Eukaryota > Viridiplantae > Streptophyta > Magnoliopsida > Poales > Poaceae > Triticum > Triticum aestivum. The sequence continues at coordinate 401,473,411 of NC_057810.1, read as the reverse complement.
AACCCGTTATGGTGGATGCCACGTGTCGGTCACCCTTGACGAAAGCACTTCTATGACGTGGCAGTTATCTTCATGGAAGTGGACACTTTCGTGATGATAATTTTGGTAATGTCATGGAACACTTCTAGGATAGCACAAGTATGACTATCTTGATTCTATCATAAAATCTTCATGGATGTACATGCATGACAGAAAACGTGACCTACTGTGACAAACACGTATCATCATGGAAGTGTTTTTTTTGTAGTATATACTCCGAAAGAAAGTCAGAATGTGCTATGATCAAAGAAGACAGCCAAACATTTTTTCTCATAGAGGTAACCCGTCGCAAAATATTATGGGCATGTGTATGTCTTTCAATCTGCATATCGCAGTATGAAGCTTTGGATATGAGAAACTCAGTCTTCCTCCACACGCTATCAGAAGAAGCTTATGATGCAATGCCCCTCAATTTTTCCTCAGTATGATCTATGGACAGATTCCGGTCCTAGATACACAGCCTTCCACGACAAGATACCTCACTAAAGGCTTCTAACATAAGAAATTGAATCTTTCTCACCAAACAACCATAGGAGAAGTTTCTCAGATGTACAATTCAGCCATAACATATGGCTGCCGCAAAGATCGAGTGTTTGTTTGCATGTTCTCCTTATATATGGATCACGATAGAAGGCAGTCAAATATTTGGTACATACCTCCTGCTCGAGCCAAGAAACAAATCAAGGTAAGATAGTACCACCTACGAGCAGTCAGATCCCGTCAGAAAAATCGCCATGATTCTCAGCATAGTTTGCACCCGAAAGACATGGATGTGTTTGAGCATCCCTACGGCAGAACTACAAAGTGTTCATGACAAAAGGAAAGTTGTGCTCAAGTCCCTTGGATATCACCACATATATGAAAGAATCAATGTTAGATTGAGACTTTGGTATATGAGGAAAAACCTATCAGAATGTGGGAAAGGTGAAGCAAACCACCCCAGAGCAAGGTAAGAAAATCATTTGGAATTTTTGGGAACAATAAACAAAGGAAAAGGATACCCGAGTTGGAAACGGTTTCCTTAAGGTATATTTATACTTTTTCCTAGAGCAAGCAAATCTCGAGGACAAGATTTCTTCAAGGGGAAGGTTTTTAACACCCTGGTTTTTGGCCCTTTCTTTCTCTTTTTGATTTATTTGGTTTTGGCTCTAATTTTATTTTTGGAGTGGTTTTGTGGCCTTGCCACCTGGGAGATGATGACCCACAAGTATATGGCGTCAATTGTAGCCTTTTCGACAAGTAAAAGTGTCAAACCCAACGAGGAGCAGAAGGAAATGACAAACGATCTTCAGCAAGGTAATGTCTGCAAGTGCTAAAATTGGAGTAGTTTGACAGGAAGATAATTTTAACAGACAAGTAACGGTGGTAGTAACAAAAGTGCAGCAAGGTAGCCCAATCCTTTTGAGGCAAAGGACAGGCCAAAACAGTCTCTTATGATAAGCAAAGTGTTCTTGAGGGTACACGGGAATTTCATATGGTCACTTTCACCATGTTGGTTTGATTCGTGTTTGCTACTTTGATAATTTGGTATCTGGGTGGACCAGTGCTTAGGTGATGTTCTTACTTGAGCAAACCTCCTACTTATGATTAACCCCCTCGCAAGCATCCACAACTACGACAAAAGTATTAACTATAAATTCTAGCAATAACATTAAACTTTTGGATCCAATCGATCCCTTACGGAATATCACATAAACTAGGGTTCAAGCTTCTGTCACTCTCGCAACCCATCATCTAATAACTACTACACAATGCATTCCCTTAGGCCCAAATATGGTGAAGTGTCATGTAGTCAATGTTCACATGACACCACTAAGGGAATCACAACATACATATCATCAAAATATCGAACACATATCATGTTCACATGATTACTTGCAACATGATTTCTCCCGTGACCTCAAGAACAAAAGTAAATACTCACAAATGATAATCATGCTGAAGATCAGAGGGATATTAAATAGCATAATGGATTTGAACATATAATCTTCCACCAAATAAACCATATAGTAATCAACTACAAGATGTAATCAACACTACTAGTCACCCACAAGCACGAAACTATAGTTCCGGTACAAAGATTGAACACAAGGGATAAACTAGGGTTTGAGAGAAGTTTGTGCTATTGAAGATATTGATGGAGATAGCCCTCCCCAAGATGGGAGAGTTGTTGGTGATGATGATGATGATGATGATTTCCCCCTATGGGAGGGAAGTTCCCACTGCGGAATCACTCCGCCGGATGGCAAAAGTGCTCCTGCCCAGGTTCCGCCTCGAGACGGTGGTGCTTCGTCCCGAAAATCCTCCCCTCATTATTTCTAGGTCAAAATGACTCATGTACCAGAAGGGGGCACCAGAGGTGGGCCTGGGTGAGCACAACCCACCAGGGGGCGCCTGGGCTCCCTGGCGCGCCCAGGTGGGTTGTGCCCACCTGGTGGGCCCCCTCTAGTACTTATTGACTCCAAAATTTCTTATTTATTACATAGAAAATCCTCGTAAAGTTTCAGCTCATTTGGAGTTGTGCAAAATAGGTGGCCTGACGTAGCTTTTTCAGGTCCAGATTTCCAACTGTAAGAATTCTCCCCGTTTGTGCATACCTTGCATATTATGAGAGAAAAGGCATTAGAATTACTCCAGAATGCATTATTGTGCAACAAAACAACATAAATAACAGTGGGTACACATGAGAAAAATGGACGTAGCAACTCCCCAAGGCTTAGACCTCGCTTGTCCTTAAGCGAAAACCAAAATCGAAAACATTTCCACATGCTTAGAGAGAGACATGTTGATAAAACAAAAATATGGACATAGCAGCATCATGAAACTTATTATAACAGCAACAAACTTTAACATAAAACTTTTATCATCGAACTTTTATCATAGACTTCTCATGAACAAATAACAATTCATCACAACATCCAAGTATAAAGTATAAACTCTATTGGAAACCAGCAAACTATGTTCTCAGTCAACTTTGCAACTACAATTCATCATCTCTTCAGGAAGGGCCACGTATCGGATCCTTTTGGCAAGTCCACATACTCAACCATCATTTAGTCTTATATGATTACTAACACTCACCACGTACACATGAGCAAAACGTTTCAACCGGACACATAGAAAGATAGGGGCTTATAGTTTCGCCTCCCAGCGTATTCACCTCAAGGGTGATGTCAACAATAATAACTCATGCTACCCATATTCAACTGGATATATGCGCCTAGATCTTTCCTCACCACATGATGCTTGCCAAAGGAGAAAATAAAAAAGGAATAGAGAGAAAAACTTAGACTCTTGCATGAAAGTAAATACATAAAAGTAAAAGATAGCCCCAGAGGGAACCAGAGGTTTCCATGCGCTTTTTGTTTGTATGCTCAACCCCTTCGTGCAATAGAACATCACGTTATATTTCCCCATATGATGGCAACCTTTATTATGCAGTATGTCACTTTTATTCTTCGCCATCACAAGTTCGTACAACGCTCAGTTTTCCTTGCACTAAATGATCTCACACTTTCAGAAGCAATTTTTATTGCCTTATTGCACCGATGACAACTTACTTGAAGTAGAAATCATCAAAAGAAGTTCCGTAAATAGAAAAATCATCGAGGAAAACCTCAACAATCATTTCACAAAAATCAGGGAATATACCAGTCATACATCTTTGAAAGGTAGCAGGTGCATTACATTAACCAAAAGGCATACGTCTATAAGTATAAGTTCCAAAAGGACAAGTAGAAGTGGTATTTTCTTGATTAGGTTGAGAAACAGGTATTTGTGAAAACCCAGAATATCCATCAAGGAAGCAAAAATGTGTGTGCTTAGATAATCTTTCTAGCATTTGATCAATAAAATGTAGAGGGTAATGATCTTTTCTTGTTGCTTTATTTAATTTTCTATAATCAATTACCATTGTTTAGCCTATGATAATTCTTTATGGAATGGGTTCATTCTTATCATTAGGAACGACAATTATACCTCCCTTCTCAGGGACACAATGAACAAGACTTACCCATCTACTATCAGCTATAGGATAGATTATACCTGCTTCCAAAACTTTCAATATTTCCGTCCTTACCATTTCTTTCATTTTCGGATTTAAACGACGTTGGTGATCAACAACGGGGTTAGCATCAGGCTCCATATTAATCTTGTGCTTACATAGAGTGGGACTAATGCCCTTAAGATCATCAAGAGTATATCCAATAGCAGCTCGGTGCTTCCTTAGAACTTTCAACAATCTTTCTTCTTCATGTTCTGAAAGGTTAGCACTAATAATAACAGTATATATCTTTTTCTCATCAAGATAAGCATATTTCAAAGTGTCTGGTAATTGTTTTAATTCAAACACAGGATCACCTTTAGGTGGAGGAGGACATCCTAGAGTTTCAATGGGTAGATTGTGTTTAACCAGAGGTTGTTGTTCGAACATGATTCTATCTATTTCATTTCTTTCACGCATATGAAAATCATTTTCATGGTCTAGCAAATATTGTTCTAAAGGATCAGTAAGAGGTACAACAATAGAAGCAAGACCAACAATTTCATCCTTACTAGGCAAATCTTTCTTATGAGGTTTTCTACTAAACTTGGAAAAATTAAATTCATGAGATTCATCACCAAAGCTAACACCGACAGTTTGTTTCTCACAATCTATTCTAGCAATGACGGTGTTCAAGAAAGGTCTACCAAAGATAATGGTTCAAAAGTCATCTTGTGGGGAGCCAAGAACAAGAAAATCAGTAGGGTATTTTATTTTCCCACACAAGACTTCAACATCTCTAACAATCCCAATTGGTGATATAGTATCTCCATTGGCAAGTTTAACAGTAACATCTATGTCTTGTATTTCAGCAGGTGCTATTTCATTCTTAATTTCTTCATATAAGGAAAAATGGATAACACTCACGCTAGCACCTATATCACATAAACCATGATAACGGTGATTTGTATCTTAACTGAGACAACAGGCATGCCAACAACTCGTCTATGTTTCTTCATTGGGTTTGGCAATTCTAGCAGCTTCATCACAGAAGTAAATAAAATGCCCATCAATATTATTGACCAAGAGATCTTTAACCATAACAACGCTAGGTTCAACTCTGATTTGTTCAGCTCGTTTGGGTATTCTAATATAACTTTTGTTGACCATAGTTGAAACTTTAGCATGTTCCTTCATCCTAACAGGGAAAGGTGGTTTTTCAATATAAATAGTGGGAACAACCAGACCAACATTATAAATGATAGTTTCTTCTTTAGCTTTTACCGGTTCTGTAATTTCTTTTTTAATAGGTGGGTGATATTTGAACCACTTCTCCTTAGGGATATCAACATGAGTAGCAAAAGATTCACAAAATGACGCTACTATCTGAGAGTCAAGTCCATACTTAGTGCTAAACTTTTGAAAAGCATCGCTATTCATAAAAAATTTAATACAATCAAACTTAGGTTCAATACCTAACTCTTTACCTTTGTCGAGTTCCCAATCTTCAGAGTTGCATTTAATTCTTTCTAAAAGATCCCACCGGAATACAATAGTATTCTTCATAGAGGAACCAGTACAAGAAGTATCGAGCATGGATTGATCCTTACGAGAAAGCCAAGCATAAATATTCTGAATAATAATTTCTCTTGAGAGCTCATGACTGGGGCATGAATATAACATTGACTTAAGCCTCACCCAAGCTAGAGCAATACTTTCTCCTTCACGAGGCCAAAACTTATATATATAATTCCAATCACGATGAACTAGATGAATAGGATATATTTTTTGATGGAATTCCAATTTCAACCGATTATAGTTCCAAGATCCAATATCACCGGTTACCCTATACCATGTCAATGCCTTTACCTTCAAAGATAGAGGGAAAACCTTCTTCTTAGCTTCATCTTCGGGAAAACCTGCAAGCTTAAACAATCCACAAATTTCATCCACATATATCAAGTGCATATCAGGATGTTCGGTTCCATCTCCTGCATAAGGATTAACAACCAGTTGTTCTATCATACCCGAAGGAATTCAATATTCAATATTTTCAGTACGTGCAGTAGGTTAAGGGGCATCTAATTGTGGTTCCGTTTGAGGTGAAGATACCCCGAACAAACCCCTCAAAGGATTGTTTTCCATAGTAACAAGTGACAATTAATTTCAGCACGTAGTAATAATGTTTCCTTACCAATTTCCACTTACCCAAAAGTGCTTCACTCCTCAGAAACGGTGCCAGGAAATAGCCTTGATGACCCACAAGTATATGGGGTCAATTGTAGCCTTTTGGATAAGTAAGAGTGTTGAACACAACAAGGAGCAGAAGGAAATGACAAGTGGTTTTCAGCAAGGTAATGTTAGCGAGTGCTAAAATTGTAAGTAGCGGAGTAGTTTGATAGCAAGAAAATTTGTAATGGGCAAGTAACGGTAGTAGTAACAAAAGTGCAGAAAGGTATCCCAATCCTTTCGAGGCAAAGGACAGGCCAAAACAGTCTCTTATGATAAACAAATTGTTCTTGAGGGTACACGGGAATTTCATCTAGTCACTTTCACCATGTTGGTTTGATTCGTGTTCGCTACTTTGATAATTTGGTATGTGGGTGGACCGGTGCTTAGTTGTTGTTCCCACTTGAAAAAACCTCATACTTATGATTACCCCCCTTGCAAGCATGCGCAACTATGAGAAAAGTATTAAGAATAAATTCTAACCGTAGCATTAAACTTTTGGATTCAATCGGTCCCTTACGGAATAGCGCATAAACTAGGGTTTAAGCTTCTGTCACTCTCGCAACCCATCATCTAATACCTACTCCACAATGCATTCCCTTAGGCCCAAATATGCTGAAGCGTCATGTAGTTGATGTTCACATGACACAACTAAGGGAATCACAACATACATATCATCAAAATATCGAACACATATCAAGTTCGCATGATTACTTGCAACATGATTTCTCCCATGACCTCAAGAACAAAAGTAACTACTCACAAATGATAATCATGCTCAAGATCAGAGGGGTATTAAATAGCATAATGGATCTGAACATATAATCTTCCACCAAATAAACCATATAGTAATCAACTACAAGATGTAATCAACACTACTAGTCACCCACAAGCAACAATCTATAGTTCCGATACAAATATTGAACACAAGAGATGAACTAGGGTTTCAGAGGAGTTGGCGCCGGTTAAGATGTTGATGAATATAGCCCTCCCCAAGATGGGAGAGTTGTTGCTGATGATGATGATGATGATGATTTCCCCTCTGGGAGGGAAGTTCTTCCGGCGGAATCGCTCCGCCCGTGGGCAAAAGTGCTCCTGCCCAGGTTCCGCCTGGAGACAGTGGCGCTTCGTCCTGAAAGTCCTCCCTAATAACTTATGTACCAAAAGGGGGGCACCGGAGGTGGGCCTGGGTGAGCACAACCCACTAGGGCCCGCCTGGGCTCCCTCGTGCGCCCATGTGGGTTGTGCCCACCTGGTGGGTTGTGCCCACCTGGTGGGTTCCCTCTGGTACTTTATGACTCCAAAAATTCTTATTTATTCCATAAAAATCCCCATAAAGTTTCAGCTCATTTGGAGTTGGCCCGACATAGCTTTTTCAGGTCCAGATTTCCAGATGCCAGAATTCTTCCCCTTTGTGCATACCTTGCATATTATGAGAGAGAAGGCATTAGAGTTATGCTAAAAAGCATTATTATGCAAGAAAACAACACAAATAACAGTGGGTAAACATGATGCAAAATGGACGTATCAGGACATCATCCTCATTTCTTCTCCCAAGTGGGTTATCATTCCAAATATCTCCCAATATCATGTCATTTCCATTCTAGCTCAACCTCAAAATTTATTTTTCTCAGGAATATTGCTTTTTCTATTAAAGGAATAACCCTGTCTGACCTAGGTTGTGAAGCAACCTACATTTCTGTCATCCAACAAATTCCCAAATAATTCTCATAATTTCTATGGGTCATATATTGCTCAAATATGCCAAAACATTCCCTTGGCCAGTTCAAAAATATTTCTCCAATATTACTTCTTACCGAGATACTCCAGGAGAATGAAAAGCAAAGTTGTTGAGCCAACAATGAAATGATTTGAAATCAATCTTGGAAAGGCATATGAGTGATGAAATTCATTCTTCCGTCAAACTCCAAAAATAATTAGAAATGGCTCCGAAATAATTAGAAGAGTCACGTAAGATCTTGGGAAAATACCTGTGGGTTAGGGCCCACTAAAAAGAAAACACCATTGAAAAAGGATTGTTGAACAGATAAATGATGCACTGGAACAATTGAAATATTTGAATGAGGTGATAACCTCGAATTAATTAGAACACAGATGAATCTCCTGAGATGTCTTCCACACTCCGGAACGATAAACTGGCGAGAGGCGAACGAACAGGGAAAACACTTAATCCAAGGAAAAGAATATGATCAACCAGAAAAACTTGAATTGAATCCACCGGAAAGAAAACAAAGACAAATCAATGATGAACTTGACAAATTCACCGGTTGAAATGATTGCCGGAAGACTGAAGAGGCTCCGCACGAATGAAATTGATGCTTGAAAGAGACTCGGGCTCTGGGAAGAAGAGGGTGGGAGGGCGGGGAAAACAAAGGAAACTTGGAAGGGGAAAATCGACAACTAACTTTAAGAGAAGACATCGGTTGAAATAATTGAGGAGAGAATGCAAAGACTTTGCAAGAGTAGGATGGATACTCAATTACGGACTCCGGCTACGAGAAGAAAAATAGCGGGCGGGTGGGAAAAGAAAACAACTAAGGATTGAACTTGGCAAAGGTGAAGAGGCTTGAGTCAACTTGACGAGAAATGCACCGGATGGAAAGAGCTGAGAACCAACGAACGAAAAACTAACCGCGTGATCCTAAAGAAAGTCTGAAGGGGAAGAGGAGTAATTAAAAACACCTGCATCAAGATTCCTCACCAGAGGGACGAAGGGGCTGAGGAGTAAAAAGAATTCCTACTCTCCGATATAACTAGACTCCGAAAACAGTTTTCTTCTAGACTCGACAACGGCCAAACTACGAACAATCAAGGGGGCTCCTATGGTCGGTTGAGGCTCTGATACCAACTTCCCAAATAATTCTCATAATTTCTTTGGGTCATATATTGCTCAAATATGCCCAAACTTTCCCTTGGCCAGTTCAAAAGTATTTCTCCAATGTTACTTCTTCACTTCTATCCAAAGTGGAACTTTGTGTAGGAAGTGCCATTTATCTTATTCTGATTTCTCCCAAACATTTTGGGCATGCTTTTACATCCAAATTATTGCCTCATGCCAACATTCAACTTCACTTTCCTAGCCAACCTTGCTTAGTGATTTTTCAAAGTTTATGTCGGACATAAGCCATTGTGAAGGAAGTACTAGCTAGGAGTATCCTAATGAGTTGAAATTTTGCATGCGTCTTCATGTGCTCATATCTTTACCCTCCTAAAATTTTCAGCTCCATCCAATCATGTATGTGTGCACGACTTCAAATATTTCTTTCTGGCAATATTTTCAGGTTGTGAAGCAAGTATATCTTATATTGCTTCATTAATTCTGATAAATTACCAGATCATTGTCATGCCCAATATGCGACCCTATCCTAAAGGAACTCGAAGGTCACACCAAGGATAGAAGAGCATATTGGAGACGCTTTTGCATGGTGGATATCATTACATCGTACCATTACATAAAAGTTGGGGCTACATACAAAAGGCATATAGTGCCACATGAATTCAACAACATCATACATAAGAGCAACATCCGACTACGGATGAAACACAAACAGAAACTCAAGTGACATCCACCCTGCTAGCCTAGACTGCCAACCAGGAACCTAACCCCTGAACAAAGAAGAAGTAGAAGAAGAACTCCAAAACAAACAAGCATCGCTCTCACGTCATGATCATTGTATTACCTGTACCTGCAACTGTTGTTGTAGTAAATTGTGAGCCACGAGGACTCAGCAATCCCATTACCATGGGTATCAACACTAGCAAAGCTTAATGTGTAAGGAATGGATAGTGGTGAGGTTGCAGCAGCGACTAAGCATGATATGGTGGCTAACTTACGAATACAAAACTAAGATGAGAAGCTACGCAAACGGTCGCAAACTAGTAATGATCAAGAAGTGATCCTGAACTACTTACGTCCAAACATAACCCAAATCGTGTTCACATCCCGGACTCCACCGGGAAGAGACCATCACGGCTACACACGCGGTTGATGCGTTTAAATTAAGTCAAGTGCCAAGTTCTCTACAATCGGATATTAACAAATTCCCATCTGCCACATAACCGCAGGCACGGCTCTCGAAAGTTTAAACCCTGCAGGGGTGTCCCAACTTAGCCCATCACAAGCTCTCACGATCAACAAAGGATATTCCTTCTCCCGGAAAGACCTGATCAGACTCGGAATCCCGGTTACAAGACATTTCGACAATGGTAAAACAAGACCAGCAAGACTGCCTAGATGTGCCGACAAATCCTGATAGGAGCTGCACATATCTTGTTCTCAGGGCACACCGGATGAACACTACGTACAGCTAAAACCAGCCCTCAAGTTTCCCCGAGGTGGCGCTGCAAGTGGTTCTAGTTCGGACCAACACTTCGTGAAGAACTGGTCCGGGGGGGTTAAATAAAGATGACCCTCGGGTTTATAACTCCCAAGGGAAAGTTAGTAGGTTGTTAGGCAAATGTGAAACCAAGGTCGGGCCTTGCTAGAGGAGTTTTATTAAAAGCAAACTGTCAAGGGGTTCCCATAAACCCAACCGCGCAAGGAACGCACAATCAAGGAACATAATACCGGTATGATGGCAATTAAGGCGGTAAGAGTGGAACAAAATAGCAGGCATAAGGTCGAGCCTTCCACCCTTTACCAAATATATAGATGCATTACTTAAATAAGAGATATTGTGATATCCCAAAATAATCCTGTTCCAACATGGAGCAATCTACAACTTCACCTGCAACTAACAACGCTATAAGAGGGGTTGAGCAAAAGCGGTAACATAGCGAAACAACGGTTTGCTAGGAAGGGTGAAAAGGTTAGAGGCTGACACGGCAATTTGGGAGGCTTGATAAACAAGTGATAGGTAGCGTAGCATAGCGATATAACGAAGCAGCTAGCATAGCAATGATAGTAGTGAGATCTAGAGTAACGGTCATCTTGCCTGAAATCCCGCTAGGAAGAAGAATGAGTCCATGAAGAAGATGAACGGATGAATATGAACCAAGCGTAGTCGAATGACTCCTCACAATCGCAACAAAACAGGGACTATCGAGAAGAAGCACAACCGGAAAGAAGCAAACAACATGGTAAACACACAACACATAAACATGACATGATGCTCAACCAAGTATGATGCATGACAAGGCTATAAGATTCTACTCATGTAAAGAGATAATGCATACAAGAACAACACATCAAAGCAAGGTTAAATGAAGCCAGAACAACGTATAACCAATCCGGTAAGTCCTCATATGCAAATTTCAAAATTAGTCCAGATCTGAATAAATCTTATGTTCAAGTTGTTAGACAGAAAGTTAAGATGCACCAAGATGATCAACACGAAAATCTAGTCAAGTTACATATAAAGTTCATTTAGTTCAGAGCTACGGCCTCGAATATATGAGCAAAACAAGTTAAACATGGCATTGAAGCAAAATGCATTCAAACATCAAGCAAACACTCTCAAAATATGGATGCAACATGATAAGATGAAACTACATACAATTCTAAGCAAGTTTCATATAGAGCATGCTCAAAATGGAGCAATGGTGCAACACATACACTCCAAACACGATATAACAATCTGCCCAAAACAGCAAGTAGGCACTTTGCAAACATCAAAACAACATGCTACATGAGTCATATGAGCATAAACTTGACATGCTCTTCATGTACAGATAACATACTTCAAATATCATGAAGGTTCAGATTCATAGGCATCAAGATTAATAAAAGATGATCAATGCAAAATGTAACTTTATAACACAGGAGCATATACATGAGCAGAGTTAATATGATGTCAACTTGAGAGCAAGAAAGAGACAAGCTACAGCAAGTGAACATAGCAACCGAGGGCATGGAATCCAAGAACACATAACAACATCAGGGCATCATATACATATGGCTCATGTATTAGTGGGAACCAACATGACAAGACTGAATGTTGAAACAGTTTTAGCAAGTGTAAAACAGCAACATTATGAGAGCATGTTTGAAAGCATGGAACACAGTCATATGATCTCCAAAATTATCAAACATGGCATGTGAACAGAGAACTCATAGCATAATTAAAAACATGTCATTGGAGCATCTCCAGAAGAGGCATGCATCACTCAATAATAAGTTCACAACAAGGCATCATGAAGTTAACAGAAATCTGGAACAGCATATAGGCATGTTCGTGGTGATGAAAATGTATGCTACAGGACATATATGAGGCATCAAAAGGCATTTCAAGGTAGAGCATAACATGGGAATACAAATATGTCAAATAAGCATCTCCAGAATATGCACGGATTAATTGGTAGTGTCAAGCAAACATAGCAACATGATATGACAGAAACAGACTTGACAACACATTAACAGCAAGTAGCCCACTCCACAAGCTTTATGCACTCACTACAGGTAATATAAAAATACATGGATTGCACCCATGTAAATACCGCATAAATATGATCCTAAAACATGTAGACGTGATGCTCAAAAGAAAATCACACAAAGAGATATAAAAATGACAAATAGGCAAGTTACAGCAGTTTTCAGCAGTTAACAGCAACATGCACTTTTGCAACAGGGATTAAAATGTCAAGATGCACCATAAATGAATGCAAAGCACGCCATCATGTAGAGCATGAAGAGAAGAACACATGCATATCAAGATCATCATAATAGTATCAACATGGACAAAGTTACACCACTCACAAGGTGCATAAATGATGTTAACAATCAGCAGATTCCAGCAGTTTATATCACTTAGCAGTTTTGCAACAAAGATTAAGGTATCAATATGAATAGTAACCTTTATCAAAATGCAGCCACCGTGTAGAACACTCTGAGGGGAACATTTTGACACATAATGCACGCAAAACGGAGTAGTACACACAAAGATACACCATGATGAAGACACACATGAAGTTTGAAAATCTAGGACTTGCTGAAATTTGCACCTCGGGGAAAAGTTAAACGAAGGGGTACGGGGACGGAGAGATCCAGGGACGCGGGGAGGCCATTTGGTTGGAGAACCCGGTGGATCTGGTCCACCCGGGCTCCGGCGACGGCGGGGCAAACTCCGGCGAGGGCGAGGCGGCCGGAGGAGCTCAGGGGGTAGCCGGAGAAGATCGGGGCCGGCCGGATCCGGCAGACGGCGGGGCGTAGCGACACGACGGCGACTAGGGCAAGGTGGCGAGCGGTGGCGCGGCCGGGCGTGGAGGAGGCGGTGCGGTGGAGGCATGGTCCGGCGAGGCGGAGGCGGCGGCGCTGGGCGGTGAAGGGCGGGGAGCGGCGGCGGAGGCGCAGGGTGGCGCGGCGAGCGGCGGCGAGTGGCGTGGCGGGCGGTGTGTAATGCCCCGGATTCGATGCGCCAGGTGTCTGCCAGTTATTCATCGGTGTTTCCATGTCATTTTCTTGCGTGTTGCATTTTTCCATGTTATCATGTGCATCTCATTTTGCATGCGTGATCGTCTCATGCATCCGAGCATTTTCCCCGTTGTCCGTTTTGCAATCCGGCACTCCTATGTCATCCGGCGTCCCCCTTTTGTCTCTTGTTGTCAGCGGGTGTTAAAATTCCTCGGAATGGCCCGAGGTTTGCCAAGCGGCCTTGGTACACCACCGGTAAACCGCCTGTCAAGTTTTGTGCCATTTGGAGGTCGTTTGATACTCCAACGGTTAACCGCGTAGCCCGAAACCCCTTCTTTTGGGTGCAGTCCAACACCCCTCCAAAGAGGCCCAATAACCCATTCAAACCCCCTCCATGCTCTCGGTCGTTCGATCACGATCGTGTGGGCGAAAACCGCTCCTCATTTGGACTCTCCTAGCTCCCTCTACCGATAAATATGTGCATCCCCCCCCCCGGATTTTCGCGCAGACCAAACCCTAGCTCCACCCCTCTACGTCGCCGGACACGTTCGGTCCGCGCCTGACAGAGATCGCCGCCGCCTCCGCACCACTCTCGGGCCGCCGCGTGGCATCCCAGCCACCCGCTCCGCGCCGGCCCACCCGAGCACGGGTCGGGCCCCCCAAGCCCATCGTCGCCCGCGCGCCTCCCGCGGCTCCCCCGCCGCCCGAGCGCCGGTCGCCGCCGTCCGCCACCGCCCGCCCGGCCCCGCGCCTCCGCCGCCGGCCGCCGTCCGCCGCCCGTCGCTCCGGCCACGCCGCCATGCCGGTCGCCGCCCCGGCCGACGTCCGCCGCCGCTGGCCTCCTCCGCCGCCGCCACGCGCCGGATCCGGCCAGATCCGGCGGGGCCCGTCCACCCCGACCCGTCGGTGCCTCCCCCGAGCCCTTCTCCGGCCTCCGCGCGCTCCGTCTCTGGCGAGCCCCTCCGAATGCCTCGTTTCCCGCACGCCCGATCCAGATCTGGAGAGGTTGACTTCCCTCCCCCCCCCCCCCGTTTTCTGCGAAGTCCCAAAATTCTAATGATATGTTGCTCCATTCATCTGGACATAACTCCATGCATACTGCTCCGTTTCGTACGCATAATATATCATAATGTTCATCATGATATGCTCTTAATTTCGCTCCAGTGTGCCATGCTTGTTTGAGTCCATTTTGATGCCCTAATCATCGTTGCAAGAGTGCTATATGATGTTAACCTGTTGAAACTGTTATAACTTGTTGTTTTGTCTTTTTCGTTGCATTTTGTGTGTGCATCTTATGAGCTTTATGTCTACATGAGTTTTGAGATAGAACATGCCATATTTGCTGTGGTGAAATCCATGTATTTTTGTGAGCCTTGTAGTGAGTGCATCGTGCTCGTGAAGTAGGGTACTTGCTGTTACTGTTTTGCTAGGCTGAATCTGCTATATCATGATGCTATGTAAACCTGCTGCTACAAGTCATTCTGTGCATAATCTGGAGATGTTCACTAAGGATGTTTTGTTATACATGTCATGCTATATCAATTCATGCCCCTGGGTGCATTTATAGCCTGCTCCAACATGTTGTTATATTGCACTCAAATTGCTAAATAATGTTGCTGTCAGCCTGTTAACTTTAAGTTCAGTTTGGCCATGAGCTTTGCTAGTGATCCATGCATCCTATGAACATTCTCTTGCCATGTTTAGCTTCATAAACATGTAATCTTACTGTTGGTTGACTTAACATGCCATTTATTGATCTGTGGTGAGTGGTACGAGCTCACCAACATGCCTACTTATTGTTGCTCCTGCCATGTCTAAATCTGTCATATCTCTTGCTATGTTTACATGGGTGCCATCATATTTTTTGTGCCCTTTTGGCTCATGGTCAGTAAGAGACTTTTGTTATATGCAATTAGTAGATTCATGACATGCCTTGGTTTGCCATGTTAAGTTCCTGTAGCATATTGTTTGATAGTTCTAAACATTGCAACCTGATGTTATTTCTGCTAAGTCTGTAAACTGTTATTATTTGCAATCTTGCCATGTCCTTTTGAGCATGTTCTAGTGATTTCTAGAGATATCTCAGTGTTCATGTTTTGTCATGCTTTACCTGTACTTCATGACCATGCCTTTTGTTATTTTGTTAGGATGCTGTAGCATGTTGTTGTGATGCTTGCAAGATGCCTAGTTGCTGTTTTGGACAGCTTGTCCTTTAAACTTGTATAGAGTGTATGCGTTGAACCGTTGCTCCGTTTTGAGTGTGCTCTATATGAAACTTGCTTGATTTTGCATGTAGCTTCATATTACCATGTTTCATCCTTTTTTTAGGTGTTTGCTTGATGTTTGTATGCATTTTGCATCAATGCCATGTTTAACTTGTTTTGCTCATATCTTCTAGGCTGTAGCTCCGAATTAAAGGAACTTTATATGTAACCTTACTAGAATTTAGTGTAGATCATCTTGTTGCATCTTAACTTGCTGTTTAACAACTTGAGCATAAGGTTTATTCAGTTCCGGACCAATTTCGAAACTTGCATCTGAGGACTTACCGGAATTGTTATATGTTGTTTCCGGCCTCATTTAAACTTGCCTTGATGTGTTGTTCTTGTTTGCATCATCTCTTGCCATGAGTAGCCTCATCTAGTTTTGTCATGCATCATGCTTGGGTGTGCATCATGTCATGTACATGTGTGGTGTGTTTACCTTGTTGTGTGCTTCTTCTCGATAGTTCCCATTTCGTTGCGATCGTGACGATTCGTTCGTCTATGCTTGGTTCGTCTTCATGGCTTCATCTTCTTCATGGACTCGTTCTTCTTCCTTGCGGGATTTCAGGAAAGATGACCGTCACCTTGGATCTTACTACTATCATTGCTATGCTAGTTGCTTCGTTCTATCGCTATGGTGCGCTTCCTATCACTTGTCCTTCAAGCCTCCCAAATTGCCATGTCAGCCTCTAACATTTTTCACCCTTCCTAGCAAACCGTTGCTTGGCTATGTTATCGCTTTTGCTCAGCCCCTCTTATAGCATTGTTAGTTGCAGGTGAAGTTGAAGATTGCTCCATTGTACAACACGGTTATGTTGGGATATCACAATATCTCTTATATTATTAATGCATCTATATACTTGGTAAAGGGTGGAAGGCTCGGCCTTATGCCTGGTGTTTTGTTCCACTCATGCCGCCCTAGTTTCCGTCATACCGGTGTTATGTTCCCGGATTTTGCGTCCCTTACGCGGGTGGGTGATTTATGGGATCCCCCTGACAGTTCTCTTTGAATAAAACTCCTCCAGCAAGGCCCAACCTTGGTTTTACCATTTGCCTCGCCTAGCCTTTTTCCCTTGGGAGTCATGCATCCCGAGGGTCACCTTTATTTTAGCCCCCCCCACCCCCCGGGCCAATGCTTGTCTAAGTGTTGGTCCAAACTAGAGCACCGTGCGGGACCATCCCTTGGCAACTTGGGTTACGTCGGTACCTGTACGCTTCGCTTATCCGGTGTGTCCTGAGAACGAGATACGTGCGACTCCTATCAGGATTGTCGACACATCGGGCGGTCTTGTTGGTCTTATTTTACCATTGTCGAAATGTCTTGTAAACCGAGATTCCGAGACTGATTGGGTCATCCCTGGAGAAGGAATATCCTTCGTTGATCGCGAGAGCTTATCATGGGCTAAGTTGGGACACCCCTGCAGGGTATAAACTTTCGAAAGTCATGCCCGTGGTTATGTGGCAGATGGGAATTTGTTAATATCTGATTGTAGATAACTTGACACCAGATATGAATTAACACGCATCAACCGTGTGTGTAGCCATGATGGTCTCTTTTCGGCGGAGCCCGGGAAGTGAACACGGTCTTTGGGTTATGCTTGACGTAAGTAGGAGTTTAGGATCACCTCTTGATCATTGCTAGCTTCAGGACCGTTCCGTTTGCTCTCTTCTTGCTCTTCTTTGCGTATGTTAGCCACCATATATGATTAGCCGTTGCTGCAACCTCACCACTTTACCCCTTCCTTTCCCTTTAAGCTTTGCTAGTCTTGATACCCATGGTAATGGGATTGCTGAGTCCTCGTGGCTCACAGATTACTACAACAACAGTTGCAGGTACAGGTTTTGCGATGATCATGACGCGAGAGCGATGTTTGCTTGTTTTGGAGTTCTTCTTCTACTTCTTCTTCGATCAGGGGATAGGTTCCACGTCGGCAGCCTGGGCTAGCAGGGTGGATGTCGTTTGAGTTTCTGTTTGTGTTTCATCCATAGTCGGATGGTGCTCTTATGTATGATGATGTTGTATTCGTGTGGCATTGTATGCCTATTGTATGCATCCCCATCTATTATGTAATGTTGATGTAATGATATCCACTTTGCAAAAGCGTATCAATATGCGGTTCTAACCTTGGTGGGACCTTCGAGTCTCTTTAGGATAGTATCACATATTGGGCGTGACAAGTTGGTATCAGAGCCTCGACCGACCATAGGAGCCCCCTTGTTTGATCGTGTAGTTTGGCTGTTGTCGAGTCTAGAAGAAAACTGTTTTTGGAGTTTAGTTATATCGGAGAGTAGGAATTCTTTTTACTCCTCAGCCCCTTCGTCGCTCTGGTCAGGAATCTTGACGTAGGTGTTTTGAGCTACTCCTCTTCCCCTTCAAATTTTTCTTTAGGATCACGTGGTTAGTTTTTCGTTCGTTGTCCATCCTCTTTCAATCCGGCGCATTTCTCTTCGAGTGGTTTCAATCCTCGGTTCTTTTCAATCGATGTTGTTTCCCTGACCGAAGTTGTCCTTGTTTATTTTCCCACCCGCCCTCCCTTCTTCTTCTCGGAATTGGAGTCCATAATCGAGTATCCATCCTACTAGTGGGAAGCTTTTGCTTTCTTTCAACCGGTGCTTTTTCTCTTCAAGATATTCGTCGGTTCTACCTTCCAAGTTGCCTTTGTTTTCGTGCCCTCCCACCCTCTTTTTCCCGGAGCCAGAGTCTATTTCGAGCATCAATTTCATTCGGGTGGAGTCTCTTCAGTCTTCCCTCAATTATTTTAACCGGTGAATTCTCGTCTCATTCGTCATTCTTCATCCTTTTCTTTTTCCGGTGCACTCAATTCAAGTTTTTCGGGTTGATCATATTCTTTTCCTCGGCTCAAGTGTTTTCCCTGCTCGTTCGCCTCTCGCCAGTTTATCCTTCCGGAGTGTTCAAGACATCTCAGGAGATTCGTTTGTGTTCCAATTAATTCGAGGTTGTCACCTCATTCAAATATTTCAATTGTTCCGGTGCATCATCTATCGGTTCAACAATCCTTCCCAACGTTGTTTTCTCTTTTAGTGGGCCCTAACCCACAGGTCTTTTCCCAGGATCTTACCTGACTCTTCTGATTCCCCTAGAGTTATTCTCAATTCTTTTCAAGTGTGACGTAAGAATGGATTTCATCAGTCAGATGCCTTCTCCAAGATCTCGTTCAAATTCTTTTAGCTCAACCTCTTCGCATTTCATTCTCCCGAAGTATTTCAACAATTTTTGGTGGTGTTTCTCGCCGTCATTCCAAGATCGAAGAAGAGTTTTTCCTCTAAATATTGTCTGTTCTCTCGAAGATTCGCGGTTATAGCTTCATGTTATCCTCTCGAATTATTCCATTAGTCAGATATTCTTTCTTACCCATCAGGAGTATGTCAGGTGTTGTTTTTTCCATTTCTTTCACCGGAGTCCATCTTTCCAGAAGAATTCTTCGTCCTCACATTTCAGCTACCGTTATCCAATTATCCCGGTGCTTCGTTCAAGTGTTCTTTAATCAGCTCATGATCTCTTTGCTCTCTTGCATCTAAATCCCCTCAAGAATATTTGTTCTTCTAATTCTTCCTGGTGATTCATTCTCTTCCATCAGTCATTTTTCGAATTCTTACGGTGGTTTGTGCAAGATTCTTTTTCCTTGATCATCATCTTAATCCATTCATTCTTTAGAATCCTACCGGTGGTTCATGAAGACTTTCTCAAGTTTTGTGCTATATTCCCCTTAATCCTTTTCAAGAAGAATAAGTAGTATGCAAAATCCATTGCTTGTCATCAATTTAATTTGATGAAGGATAAGCATACACTAAATCTTATTCTTATTTCCTCCAAGTGATTAATCCCTTCCTTCGGAGTTTGTTGAGGATGAATAATCTCTCGGTTCCAAGTGTTTTCATCTTTTCTTTTCCGTAGTTCAAATTTCCTCGGCCATCTCGTCGGAACCTCCATCTAAATCATCACAAGGATTTAATCTTGTCCCTTTCACCCTTCAATTTTATCTCGTCATCCTTTTGTTACCGAAGTTATTCACGGTGGATCGTCATGATTTAATTCATTCTTCAAGTGTTCAGCAAGATTTTTGTAGGCGAAGTTCAAGTATTCTTCCTCTTGCTTCGCGAGGTGCAATTAAATCTCTGTATTCTTTTGAAGTGGAGTTTTGCATTTCTTCTTTCTTCTTAGCTATTCAATCTTTTTCGATTGTGGTTGGGTATCACCTCATAATTTTGAGATGTTATCCATAAGTCCACAACAAGCAATTCTTTGTTGTCCATTTTTTTCAACAACTTCGTTCAATCTTTTCTTCGCAAGGATGCTTTTCAAATTCATTCATCGAACAAGTTGTCATTTTCTTCTCCGTTCTTTTCATTCAACTCTTTCAATTCTTTCCAGAGGTTTTGTGTCATGTCTTCATCAAGTATCATTCCATCCTCTCAAGCTCGTGTTCTATTCCTCCATGTTTTAGCCGGAGTGCTGCCTAAATCCTTTCATTCTTATTCGTTTCTTATCTCGTTCTAACCGGAGTGGTTTCATAGTCTAGCTGATTTCGTAAGCTTTCGATTCTCGTCGTTCTCGTCGTCCTCTATTCTTCAAGAGTGTTCTCAATTATTGGCTTCTTCTCTTGAGTTCTTGTTTCACCTCATCCCTTTTCCCTTCCATCTCGGTCCTAAGATCTCGGGACGAGATCTCTTGTTAGTGGAGGAGTATTGTAACACCTCAGATTCGATAGGCCAGGTGTCTGCCAGTTATTCGTTGGCGTTGCCATGTCATTTGCTTGCTTGTTGCATTTTGCCATGTCATCGTGTGCATCTCATTTTGCATACGTGTTCGTCTCATGCATCCGAGCATTTTCCCCGTTGTCCATTTTGCAATCAGGCACTCCTATGTCATCCGGAGTCCCCCTTTTGTCTCTTGTTGTGCGCGGGTGTTAAACTTTCTCGGAATGGCCCGAGGTTTTCCAAGCAGCCTTGGTACACCACTGGTAGACCGCATGTCAAGTTTCGTGCCATTTGGAGGTCGTTTGATACTCCAACGGTTAACCGCGTAGCCCGAAACCCCTTCTTTTGGGTGCAGCCCAACACCCCTCCAAAGTGGCCCAATAACCCATCCAAACCCCATCCATGCTCTCGGTCATTCGATCACGATCATGTGTACGAAAACCGCTCCTCATTTGGACTCTCCTAGCTCCCTCTACCTATAAATATGTGCACCCCCGGACTTTCGCGCAGACCAAACCCTAGCTCCACCCCTCTACGCCGCCGGACACGTCCGGTCCCCGCCGGACAGAGATCGCTGCCGCCTCCGCACCACTCCCGGGCCGCCACGTGGCACCCCGGCCACCCGCTCCGCGCCGGCCCAAGAGATCGTCGCCGCCTCCGCACCACTCCCGGGTCGCCACGTGGCACCCCGGCCACCCGCTCCGCGCCGGCCCACCCGAGCCGGGGTCGGCCCCCCAAGCCCATCACCGCTCGCGCGCCTCCCGCGGCTCCCCGCCGCCCGAGCGCCGGTCGCCCGGTCCCACGCCTCCGCCGCCGGCCGCCGGCCCCCGCCCGTCGCTCCGGCCGGCCGCCACGCCGGTTGCCGCCCCGGCCGACGTCCGCCGCCGCGGCCTCCTCCACCGCCGCCACGCGCCGGATCCGGCCAGGTCGGGTGGGGCCCATCCACCCCGACTCGCCGGTGCCTCCCCCAAGCCCTTCTCCGGCCGCCGCGTGCTCCATCTCCGGCGAGCCCCTCCAGCCACCTCGGTTCCCGCGCGCCCGATCTAGATCTGGAGAGATTGACTTCCCTCCCCCCTCCGTTTTCTGCTAAGTCCCGAAATTCTAATGATATGTTGCTTTGTTCATTGGGTCATAACTCCATGCATACTGCTCCGTTTTGTACGCATAATATATCAAAATGTTCATCATGATATGCTCCTCATTTCTTTCCATTGTTCCATGCTTGTTTGTGTCTATCTTGATGCCTTAATCATCATTGCAAGTGTGCTATATGATGTTAACCTGCTGAAACTGTTATAACTTGTTGTTTTGTCTTTTTCGTTGCATTTTGTGTGTGCATCTTATGAGCTTGATGTCTACATGAGTTTTGACATACGACATGCCATCTTGGCTGTGGTTCAATCCATGTATTTTTCTGAGCCTTGTAGTGTGTGCATCATGCTCGTGAAGTAGGGTACTTGCTGTTACTGTTTTGCTAGGCTGAATCTGCTATATCATGATGCTATGTAAACCTGCTGCTACAAGTCATTCTGTGCATAATCTGGAGATGTTCGCTAAGGATGTTTTGTTTTACATGTCCTTCTATATCCATTCGTGCCCCTGGGTGCATTTATAGCTTGCTGCAACATGTCGTTATCTTGCACTCAATTTGCTAAATAATGTTGCTGTCAGCCTGTTAACTTTAAGTTCAGTTTGACCATGAGCTTTGCTAGTGATCCATGCACCCTATGAACTTGCTCTTGCCATGTTTAGCTTCATAAACATGTTTTCTTAATTTTGGTTGACTTCACATGCCATTTATTACTCTGTGGTGACTGGTACAAGCTCATCAACATGCCTACTTATTGTTGCTCCTGCCATGTCTAAATCTGTCATATCTCTTGCTATGTTTACATGGGTGCCATCATATTTTATGTGCCCTTTTGGCTCATGGTCAGTAAGAGACTTTTGTTATATGCAATTAATAGATTCATGCCATGCCTTTGTTTTCCATGTTAAGTTCCTGTAGCATGTTGTTTGATAGCTCTAAACATTGCAACGTGATGTTATTTCTGCTAAGTCTGTAAACTGTTATTATTTGCAATCTTGCCATGTCGTTTTGAGCATGTTATAGTGATTTCTGGAGATAGCTCAGTGTTCATGTTTTGTCATGCTTTACCTATACTTCATGCCCATACCTTTTGTTATCTTGTTAGGATGCTGTAGTTTGTTGTTTTGATGCTTGCAAGATGCCTAGTTGCTGTTTTGGACAGCTTGTCCTTTAAACTTGTATAGAGTGTATGCGTTGAACCGTTGCTCTGTTTTGAGTGTGCTCTATATGAAACTTGCTTGCTTTTTCATGTAGCTTTATATTATCATGTTGCATCCTTTTTTTTTGAGGTGTTTGCTTGATGTTTGTATGTATTTTGCATCAATGCCATGTTTAACTTGTTTTGCTCATATCTTCTAGGCCGTAGCTCCGAATTAAATGAACTTTATATCTAACTTGACTAGAATTTCGTGTAGATCATCTTGGTGCATCTTAACTTGCTGTTTAACAACTTGAACATAAGGTTTATTCAGTTTTGGACCAATTTCGAAACTTGCATATGAGGACTTACCGGAATTGTTATATGTTGTTTCCGGCCTCATTTAAACTTGCCTTGATGTGTTGTTCTTGTTTGCATCATCTCTTGCCATGAGTAGCCTCATCTAGTTTTGTCATGAATCATGCTTGGGTGTGCATCATGTCATGTACATGTGTGGTGTGTTTACCTTGTTGTGTGCTTCTTCTCGATAGTTCCCGTTTCGTTGCGATCGTGAGGATTCGTTCGTCTATGCTTGGTTCGTCTTCGTGGCTTCATCTTCTTCATGGACTCGTTCTTCTTCCTTGCGGGATTTCAGGCAAGATGACCGTCACCTTGGATCTCACTAGTATCATTGCTATGCTAGTTGCTTCGTTCTATCGCTATGTTGTGCTTCCTATCACTTGTCCTTCAAGCCTCCCAAATTGCCATGTCAGCCTCTAACATTTTTCACCCTTCCTAGCAAACCGGTTCTTGGCTATGTTACCGCTTTTGCTCAGCCCCTCTTATAGCATTGTTAGTTGCAGGTGAAGTTGAAGATTGCTCCATGGTGGACAGGGTTATGTTGGGATATCACAATATCTCTTATATTATTAATGCATCTATATACTTGGTAAAGGGTGGAAGGCTCGGCCTTATGCCTGGTGTTTTGTTCCACTCTTGCCGCCCTAGTTTCCGTCATACTGGTGTTATGTTCCCGGATTTTGCGTCCCTTACGCGGTTGGGTGATTTATGGGACCCCCTTGACAGTTCGCTTTGAATAAAACTCCTCCAGCAAGTTCATCATTGATTTGTATTGTTGGAGGAGTTTGGGCCTTGCTGGAGGAGTTTTATTCAAAGCAAACTGTCAAGGGGTTCCCATAAACCCGACCGCGTAAGGAACGCAAAATCAAGGAACATAACACCGGTATGACGGAAACTAAGGTGGAAAGAGTGGAACAAAACACCAGGCATAAGGCCGAGCCTTCCACCCTTTACCAAGTATATAGATGCATTAATTAAATAAGAGATATTGTGATATCCCAACATAACCCTGTCCACCATGGAGCTTTGTTTTCCCCGCCCTCCCACCCTCTTTTCCCCGTTGCCTGAGTCTCTTTCGACCGGTGAATTCTTGTCAAGTTCATCATTTATTTGTATTGTTGGAGGAGTTTGGGCCTTGCTGGAGGAGTTTTATTCAAAGCAAACTGTCAAGGGGTTCCCATAAACCCGACCGCGTAAGGAACGCAAAATCAAGGAACATAACACCGGTATGACGGAAACTATGGTGGAAAGAGTGGAACAAAACACCAGGCATAAGGCCGAGCCTTCCACCCTTTACCAAGTATATAGATGCATTAATTAAATAAGAGATATTGTGATATCCCAAAATAATCTTGTTCCAACATGGAGCAATCTTCAACTTCACCTGCAACTAACAACGCTATAAGAGGGGCCGAGCAAAAGTGGTAACATAGCCAAACAACGGTTTGCTAGGAAGGGTGAAAAGGTTAGAGGCTGACATGGCAATTTGGGAGGCTTGATAAACAAGTGATAGGTAACACAGCATAGCGATAGAACGAAGCAACTAGCATAGCAATGAGAGTAGTGAGATCCAGGGTAACGGTCATCTTGCATGAAATCCCGCTAGGAAGAAGAACAAGTACACGAAGAAGACGAACGGATGAAGATGAAGCAAGCATAGTCGAACGACTCCTCATGATCGCAACAAAATAGGGTCTATCGAGAAGAAGCAGAACCGGAAAGAAGCAAAAAACATGGTAAACACACAACACATAAACATGACATGATGCTCAACCAAGTATGATGCATGACAAGTCTATAATATGCTACTCATGGCAAGAGATGATCCATACAAGAACAACACATCAAAGCAAGGTCAAATGAGGCCGGAATAACATATAAACAATCCGGTAAGTCCTCATATGGAAATTTCGAAATTAGTCCAGATCTGAATAAACCTTATTTTCAAGTTGTTAGACAGCAAGTTAAGATACACCAAGATGATCAACATGAAAATCTAGTCAAGTTACATATAAAGTTCATTTAGTTCGGTGCTACGGCCTAGAAGATATGAGCAAAATAAGTTAAACATGGCATTGATGCAAAATGCATTCAAACATCAAGCAAACACTCTCAAAACATGGATGCAACATGATAAGATCACACTATATACAATTCTAAGAAAGTTTCATAGAGCAACGGTGCAACACATACACTCCAAACAAGATATAACAACAATCTGCCCAAAATAGCAAGTAGGCACTTTGCAAACATCAAAAACCATGCTACAGGAGTTATATGAGCATAAAGTTGATATGCTCTTTGTGTAAAGATAACATACTTCAAATATCATGAAGGTTCAGGTTCATAGGCCTCAATATTAATCCAAGATGATCAATGTAAAATGCAACTTTATAACACAGGACCATATACATGAGCAGAGTTAATTTGATGGCAATTTGAGAGCAAGAAAGAGACAAGCTAGAGCAAGTGAACATAGCAACCAAGGGCACGGTATCAAATTAAACATAACAAAGAGAAAATAACATCAGGTCGTCATATATTTATGGCTCATGGATTAGTGGGAACCAACATGACAAGACTGAATGTTGAAATAGTTTCAGCAAGAGTAAAACAGCAACATTATGATAGCATGTTTGAAAGCATGTAACAGAGGCATATGATATCCCAAATTAGCAAACATGGCATGTGAACAGAGTAATTATATCATACTTCAAAACATGTAATTGGAGTATCTCCATAACAGGCATGGATCACTCAATAACAATTTCACAAGAAGGCATATAGGCATGTTCATGGCAATCAAAACATATGCTACAGGACATAAATGAGGCATCAAAAGGAATGGCATGGTAAAGCATAACATGGGCATCCAAACATGTCAAATAAGCATCTCCATAATAAGCATGGAATAATTGGCAGCATCAAGCAAACATAGCAACATGATATGACAGAAACAGACTTGACAGCACATTAACAGCAAGTAGCCCAATTTACAAGTTTTATGCACTCACTACAGGTCATATAAAAATACAACGATTGCTGTCTGTAAAGATGTCATAAATATGCTCCTAAAACATGTAGACGTGATGCTCAAAATAAAGTCACACAAAAAGATATAAAAATGACAAATAGGCAAGTTACAGCAGTTTTCAGCAGTTAACAGCAACATGCTCTTTTGCAATAGGGATTAAAGTATCAAGATGCACCCTAACATGAATTCAAAGCACACCAACATGTAGGGCATGAAGAGTAGAACATGTGCATATCAATATGATCATCATAGAATCAACAGGAACAAAGTTACACCACTCACAAGATGCATACATGATGTTAACAATCAGCAGATTCCAGCAGTTTATATCACTTGGCAGTTTTGCAACGAAGATTATGGCATCAATATGAACAGTAACATGAATGCAGATGAACATTTTTACATACAGTGCACGCAAAATGGAGCAGTACACACAAAGATACACCATGATGAAGATGCACACATGAAGTTTGAAAATCTGGGACAGTGAAATTTGCACCTCGGGGAAAAGTTGGACGAAGGGGTACGGGGACGGAGAGATCCAGGGACACGGGGAAGTCGTTTGGTTGGCGAACCAGGTGGATCTTATCCACCCGGGCTCTGGTGATGGCTTGGCGAACTCTGGCGAGGGTGAGGCGGCCGGAGGAGCTCGGGGGTGGCTGGAGAAGATTGGGGCCGACCGGATCCGGCGCGGCGGCGACTGGGGCGAGGCAGCGAGTGGTGGCGCGGCCGGGCGCGGTGGAGGCGGTGCGGTGCAGGCATGGTCCGGTGAGGCGGAGGCGGCGACGCTGGGCGGCGAAGGGCAGCGAGCGGCGGCGGAGGCGCGGGTGGCGCGGCGAGCGGCGGCTGCGCTAGAGGCGGCGTGTGGCGTGGCAGCGAGCTGCACGGGGTCGGCGGCATCGTTCCGGTGAGGCGGCGGGTTGGGCACGAATGCGGGGCGCGGGGCGGCACGTGAGGGTCTGACTGGGCCCTAGATGGGCTCGGCAGGCTGGTTGCGGGCTGCGGCGGGCCGCACGGGTGGGAAGGAGAGAGGAGGCCGGCAGACTGACATGGCGGGCGGCGATTGGGCGAGGGGGTGGTGGCGGACATGTCCGGTGGTGGAGTTGACATGTCTGGCACGCGGAGGAGGAAGAGGCTAGGGTTTGGACTGAGATTTGGACTGGGGTGGACATATTTATAGGTAGAGGGAGCTAGGAGAGTCCAAATGAGGTGCGGTTTCCACCCACACGATCATGATCCTACGACGGAGAGCATGGAGGGGGTTTAGATGGTCTATTAGGCTGTTGTGAAGGGATGTTGGGCTGCAAAGAGATAGGGGTTTCAGTGAACGCGGTTAACCATTGGGGCATCAAACGACCTCCAAATGGAATGAAATTTGACAGGCGGTCTACCGGTGATGTACCAAGACCACTCGTCAATTCTCGGCCCATTCCGAGAATTTTTTTTACGGCTCACAAAACAAGATCTGGGAGGTGCAACGGGCGCGTGCAAGTGTGGTTGGGCTCAGAACGGACAACAGAGAGAACCGGGGAAACCCGAACGGATGCAACTTTTGAAAAACATGCAGATGAAATGCTGATGATGACATGGCAAAATTCAACACACAAGCTAATGACTTGGAAATGACGGCGAATAACTGGAAAACACTTGGCACATCGGATTCGAGGCGTTACAATCGTGCTCCTTCACATATAACATCTCTCCACCAAATTTGGGATCATTTAATTGAGCCATTTGATCACCAATATTATTGCAAGTTTCTGGACAAAAAGGATGTTTGTGAAGCAAGTACCATTTTGGCATGTCCATTTGGTATGAAGTTTTTACAACATCTTCTTATGACTAAATCATCATGATCTACCAGATTTGAGCTCAAGTGGCTAGTCCAAGTGAGTGCATCATCTAGATCAAGTTTCCGGACCAATTTCACAGTTACAAAGCAACCCTGTTGTTTTGTCGTCCAATTCTCCTCAAAAACCCCAATATTATAGTCCTTACTAAGATAATCACCTCAGACATCATGTTTGGCTCTTTTGTCTTCACTATTCATCACTGGTGCGCATCCAAGTTTGCTACAGCAAACTTTCATCAATGTCTTGCATCGCTATAGAGCCTCTTACCTCGCTCTTGCACTTCCCACAGTCTCCAGGATGGAAGGACCTTACGCTAGACACAGTTTCACTGCCTCTCGTGACCTCTCTTTGCCTTCTCTCATGGTGACTACGACATTGGCACGACTGGTCACGCACTCTAGCTGTTGCGGTCGCGCTCTGCGTCATTGACCACGTCAAGCCTCGTCGCTCCTGCCGTGTCCACACGTCCGTCATTGCCGACCTGACTCCTTGCTACCTCACGATGCTCCCTGACCCTGTTCCCACGGGCACGTCCGTCATTGCAGATTCCATGTCGGCGCTCGCCCCCACGCACCCACGGGCGCAGAGTTGCCGGTTGGCTCTGTGTGTGCCCTGGCCGCTTCCTCCCCGTGCTTCTGGCATTGCCTCTGCCCCGTGAACCTCCCTGTTATGCTCCTTTCGCCTACCGCCGAGATCGCGTACATGCCCACACGTTCGCGGTGCCGGCCACGCATCCACGACGACATCTAGCGCGACCCTCCTCCCCTTGGCTATATAAGCCATACCCGAGCCCCTCCGGCCCATCCAGTAGATTCACCACAACTCCTCCAGCCCCCCTGATCCCTTCCTCGTGCCCAAGCGTCCCTCCTGCTCCTCCATCGCCATCATGGCCGCCTCGGTCCTCCGGCTAAATTCGCTCATCCCCGAGCTCACCTCTCTCCCTAGCCACCACTAGTAGACCACCCGGGCACCGGCGCATCTCCCCCACCTCTCTATTCATTGCCGGATCAACCATAGCCCCAACTCCATCCTCGCCTGAAGCTCCTGTCCGCCGGCGTCGAGCCTGTCGTCGTCTCGTTCCACTCCACCAGCTGTGGATGGGAAGGATGGATGCGCCTCGTCTCCCTGATCATTCCGGGGGCCGGCGCGTCGCAGAGGTGGCCTGTGGCACCGGGACGGGCACCGGCGTCGAGCCCCCTCCTCTGCTAGGTCGCGCATCATCAACGAGGAAGAAGAAGGAGGCAGGCAGGAGAGAGAGAGTATGGTGGGACCCGCCTATCATCGACCTAGAGGCCGGCCCCGCCTTTGCTACGCTGGATAAGTGGAGGCGTAATCCACTGCATTGAATCTTTGCTTTCTGAAAGCGTATTTTGATGCGGTTTCAGACGGCAATACATTTTCTCTGTTTGAAAACATAGTCCCCGAACTACGCTTTCTGCTTTAGCCGGCTAGGGACCTCTTTGTGAACTACTTCTTTTACAGACTGGTCCCTGATATTCAACTAGCTATATCTCTTTGCTCACAACTCTTATTCGGGTGATTCCAAAGCCCACTTCTTTGTCTCGTCGAGCCCATTATGTTGTTGTCCTTTTCATGATGTTTTCGTATTATGAAAATGACCATTATGCCCTTGCCCTTATTCAGCCCCCTCCGAGAGAGAACGTTTTCCGACGATCCTTTCCGTGAGCTTCTTGCATTTCTTTCCGGTGAATCCATCCACCCAGGCAAGCCACACCCTCCATTTGCATGATTGCAATGCAGTGACATAGTTTACATATTTAACCTTGCTTAAAATATTGCATTAGCTATATATGATTTGTTCATGGCATTTCTCGGAGCTATTTTTTATCTTGCTACTGCCATGATGTTGTTTGGATTCCTAGGACTTATATTTTCCAGATGATGAGGATGACATGTTGTCATTGGATTATCAGTGGCTATTATGATTATTTTCATGATAGTATATGATATTATGCTTTGGAGTATTACTTTGGATATGATGTTATCATGTTGATATGTGGTTAGCTAGCTTGCTCTTGTTATTTGTTTAGTAGTATGATTATACTTGGGTACATCATGATAGTAGTGATATGCTGTCCTTGGAGTATTTTGCTATGACGATAGCATGCTTTGGATTATTTGTTGGATATTTCTATGCGTTGGATCATAGGTTGATAGATGATATCGGAGTATCAGTGTTCACAGATCTATCTTGGGCACAAATTCCGTCATTTCGTTGGTCAAGAGCCACCGAACCGAGCTTTTCCAGTGCAACCACATTTGCCTTTATGATCTATAGTCATTCCTCTCACCGGTGCCTCCAACTAGGGAAGGTTATCGAGGTGCGCTACCCTGAACAGGTAGGCGGGCATAAGCCTTGTGTGCCCGTTGTTGTTGTACCCGGCTTGTCCCCGTTTGGGACCGTTTTTGTTTTGCCATGATGGTGGCCATTGGATGTCATGAGTTGACATGGGGGCCACCCAGGACTGAACCCAAAGGGGGTGTTGGTCGGAGTGGCTAGGAGAGTGTCATGGCAATAGACTGGTTTTGTAAGCCTCGGTGACGAAGACTTTATCTTGCCTGAGGAGCCCGCCGAGAAGGAACGCTTTAAGCGCTGGCTAATAGCCACTTCAAGGAGCCTGAAACAGAAGCAGCAGCAGCTTCAAGCTAATCAAGATCGGCTCAACGAAAGATGGACTGATGTCCTGGCAGCCGAGGAATATGGCCTCGAGCGCCCAACCAAAAGCTACCCGAAGCACAAACTGTTACCACAATTCGATGACAAGGTGACGGGCCCCTCCTACCAAGGCATAATGCAGCTGACAGACCACCACGTGGCCAGTACAAAGTGGCACCTCGAGCCGAACACCAGCCCGCACTACCTTGTCGAACAAACAGAAATACAACAGCACGGGGATATACACATGACCTGCAGCATGACTTGGAAAATAGAGCAGGTCCGACAAGATCAATCTATGGATCGCGGGGGCGTGCCCCGACGCGCGATGATGGCCATCCGGCCGAGCATGACAAATATGACCACGTCCGGGCCGAAAACCGCAGACGAACTCCATCCGAGTTACGTCACGACTTGGCCCGATATAGAGGCGCCGCACACCCCCTTTGCTTCACTGACGAAGTAATGGAACATAAATTCCCATAAGGGTTTAAACCCGTGAACATCGAATCATATGATGGCTCAACAGAACCCGCGGTATGGATTGAGGATTTTCTTCTCCATATTCACATGGCCAGCGGTGATGATCTTCGCGCCATCAAATACCTCCCGCTCAAACTCAAGGGACCAACCAGGTACTGGTTGAACAGCCCGCCCGAAAACTCCATCGGCAGCTGGAGGACTAGGAGGATGCCTTCCTCGACAACTTTCAAAGCACATACGTTGGACCACCGGATGCCGACGACTTAAGTCACATAGTTCAATAGCCCGGAGAGTCAGCCAGGAAATTCTGGACTAGGTTCTTAACTAAAAAGAACCCGATCATCAACTGTCCGGATGCTGAAGCCTTTGCGGCCTTTAAACACAGCATCCGTGACGAATGGCTCGCCTGAAACCTCGACCAAGAAAAGCCGATCCATGGCATCCCTTACGGCACTTATCACCCGCTTTTGCGCGGGCGAGGATAGCCGGCTAGCCCGTAGAAATAATCATGCAAGCGAAACTGCTACCTCTGAGGCCAGGAACAGCAACGGCAAGCCACGACGCACCAGACACAAGCATCGATGCAACGGTGACAACACCAAAGACACGGCTGTCAACGCCGGATTCAGTGGATCTAAGTCCGGTCAGCGGAAGAACCCATTTAAGATAAACAATCCGGGCCCGTCCAGTTTGGACCGCATACTTGATCGTTCATGCCAAATCCATGGCACTCCTGATAAACCATCTAATCATACCAATAGAGAGTGTTGGGTTTTTTAACAGGCCGACAAGTTAAACACCGAGAACAAGGAGAAGGGCTCGCAAAGCAAAGACGATGACGGGGAACCCCGGCCACCGAACACAGGGGGATAGAAGAAGTTTCTCCCCAAGTCAAAATGGTGAACATGATATACGCTACCCATATCCCCAAGAGGGAACGCAAGCGTGCACTCAAGGACGTCTACGCAATGGAACCAATCGCCCCAAAGTACAACCCATGGTCGTCCTGTCCGATCACCTTCAATCGCAGGGACCATCCGACCAGTATCCGTCATGGCGGTTCAGCCACACTGGTCCTTGACCCAATCATTGATGGATTCCACCTTACGCAAGTCCTCACAGACGGCGGCAGCAGCCTGAACCTGCTTTATCAGGATATAGTGCGCAAAATGGGTATCGATCGCTCAAGGATCAAGCCCACAAAAACCACCCTTAAAGGTGTCATACGAGGTATAGAGGCATGTTGTACGGGCTCAATCACACTGGAAGTGGTCTTCGGATCCCCGGATAATTTCTGAAGCGAAGAATTGATCTTCGATATCGTCCTCTTCTGCAGTGGCTATCACGCACTACTCGGACGAACCGCATTTCCTCGCTTCAATGTGGTGCCGCACTACGCTTACCTCAAGCTCAAGATGCCCGGACCACGCGGTGTTATAACTATCAATGGAAACACATAATGCTCTCTCCATACGGAGGAGCACACCGCGGCCCTTGCAGCAGAGGTACAGAGCGGCCTTTTCAGGCATAAGCGCAATTCAACAGTCAAGCTCCTAGACACCGCCAAGAGAGCTCGGACTACTCTGCAGCAGGACAGCCAGCTCGCCCAGAGCTTCACTAGAAATTTGGCCTCCATCCTAGTCCCAACAAGGCGGCGATGCTCATGCCACACGTACATAATTACGCACTCAAAATACCATGGGCATGGACGGAGGCACAGCTAGACCGCAATCCGTAATGCGGCTCAATCCCTCCTGGACCAGCATACCTTTAGTTTTTCTTTTTCTTTCAGGTTTTTCTCTTTCTGAGGCTTGTTTTGATAACCTGATCATCGGACCTATCAATGGATGGATACACCGATAAGGCAAGAAGCTTTGACGTACGAGGGAACCCCCAGGTGGTCTCTACAAACGATCGTTATACCTTTTTTTTTAACCCGCACGCAGCTCGCCCTTGGTCATGGCATGTCAAATAGACTTATTTGCTTATCACATTACTTGTACAAGTACGCCTTGACGTATTAAGCAAATTACAACGGAAAATAATTTGCGGCACCATATTTGCAGTGTAAGCTTATTACTTGATTTTTTTTCCTTTTCCTTATATATTCTTATCAGTTGTGCCCATACATTCTGGCACGACTTAATTCGCCAGGGGCTTCATCATACCCCACGATATGGCTACAAAGTCCAAACACTTTTACAGTATAGTTCAGCACCCAGAACTTATAGCATTATATGCATCGGCTCCGAATCATGTCTTTGGTCAATAGTTGGGTTGCTCGGCTCCTGTGCTTACTACCTTACGTTCCGCTATATCGGCTAGGGTAGTAAAGGGAGAACTACTGTGATTGTGTCCCGGTTCTTCCGGATGAGCACCTCAGTAGAAAAAGCAAAAAATTGACTGTCATGATGCGGCGAGAGCCGGTCAACTGTTCGAGAGGTTGCAAATCTTTAGCGATTTTTTCCCGCATTATGCGATGAATCGGTTTCTATCCGATCAGGCGTGTATAGCGCCCCAAGTTCGGACTTCCGAACACTAGGGGCTACGCCCAATTTTTCTTGTCAAACTCCTATGTCTAAGTAAGAGTAGTAAAGCCACATAGTCTGATTGCCTGGTTTGTTGCGCTAAACACCTCCTTAAAGGACCAAAACCTTGGATAAAGAGTGTTTAGATTTATCCCGAACACCCCTGTACTACGTACGTGGGGGCAGAAGCCGACGACTGGCCAACTCTTAGATTTAACACAAAGGCCGCACAGGAGGTAAAAATTTAAATAACAAACAGTATATTACATAACGGATCTGTTTCATATTACAGGACAGGATAACATGAGTGTATTCATGGGAATATGATATCCTTAGCACATTGCTCCGCCACAAGGCGGGATCCCTCCAAAACACTATCAAAATACAGTTGGGGTCTACGGTGCTCCTTGACCTCGGGCGGCCCCTCGGTGATCAACTTCGTGGCGTCCATCTTCGCCCAGTGCATCTTGGCACGGGCAAAGGCCATTCGCGCGCCTTCAATATAGACCGACCGCTTGATGTCTTCAAGCTGAGGGCAGGCACTGACAAGCCGCTTCAAGAGTCCGAAGTAGCTGCTGGGAATGGCTTTGTCAGGCCATAGCCGGATTATCAAATCCTTCATGGCTAGTTCGGCCGCCCTATGCAGCTTGACCAGCTGTTTTAGTTGATTGCTAAAGGGCACTGGATGCTCTGGTCCAAGGTATTGAGACTAGAACAGCTTCTCCATAGAGCTCCCCTCTTCGACTCGATAGAATTCTGCAGCGTCTGACACACTGCACGGCAAATCCGCAAACACCCCTGGAGAACTCCAAATCCGGGTCAGTAAGAGGAACATTTCCTTCACATATTTGCTCTGCATTATAAAAGCCTTACCCGCCGCGATTTTCTTGGCCGCCTGGATTTCCTGGAGGGTGCCCTGGGCTTCGGCTCGGGCATCTTGTGCACTCTGGTGGGCTTTGGCAAGTTCGGACTCTTGATCCTTAAAATCGCGCTCCAAGGACTCGTACTTCTTGACGGCGTCCTCGAGCTCTTGCTAGACCTCACTGACCCGAGCCTCATGCTTTTCATGTGTGGCCTTTTCCTTAGCCTCCCTGTCCTTGTCCTCGGCCAACAACCTCTTGAGAGCCTCTGCCTCGGTCGTTGCCCCTAACACATATTATGGCACTTCAGTCAGAACAAATCGTTCATTACACCTGAATTTAGATAAGGTTAAATACATACCTTTGTTTTCCTCCAGCTGCTTCTTCACGCGGCCGAGCTCTTCCTCGGCCCGCTCTAGATTCTGCTTCAGTTCGGCGACTTCTGCAGTGTGAGCTATCGCAGCCAGCAGCGATGCCTGCTAATTCACATAGACATATCAGATTAGACTCCTGCGAAAATTATTTGATCCTCTGTTCGGCTTTTCTTTCCGAACACTAGATAGAGTATCAAGGGCTACTGTCTATACTGTGACATTATTTTACTTACCTGAAAGCCTGTTAGAAGGCTAGTGCAGGCTTTGGTCAGTCCGCTTTTTGCGGACCGGATCCTCTCAAACATCGTACCCATAAGGGTACGATGTTCTTCGACAATGGAAGCACCTCGAAGCGCTTCCAACAAAGTGTCCGGTGCCTCTGGTTGGACAGAGGTCATCGGCGGGATAGGCACGCCCCCTTCCTTCGAAGGGGGCTGCTCGCCTGATTCCGAAGCCGTATGGGTCTCCAGAATTATATTCGGATGAGGGCCGAATATAATACGGCCCTCATCGTCAGTATCCATGGGGGTTTGCTCCCCCAGGTGTCCGATAGCCGAGGCTTCACCCTCTGGCGCCTTCCTGATGGCCTATGGATTCTCTCCTGGACCGGGGATCCTTCGGGACGATGCCTTGGGGCCATCCGTGTCCTTGGGAGAGGAGGTCGTGGGAAGGGTCCCGCTGTCCATCACGGCCGGATCCAGCGAGTCCTTCGAAGATAAGGACCGCTCGAGGTTGGACCGAGCCACACTTCAAATGGATAATTTAGCACATTAAAACAATGAAGTAAAGAATTCGGATACTTACACGTGTCCGGACACTTACGATTTGGCCAGGGGCTTCTCCCTGGGCTCCCACTCCCAGCTGCTGTCGGTGGCAACTGCGGAGCTGTCTGGAAGGGAAGCTTTCCCCTTCTGGGATGCTTCACCCTCCAGGTGCATGGAGGCCGTCCTTTTCCTTCTCCCCCCTGTAGGGGGAATGGATTTCTTCTTCTTCCTCCTCTTCCTCGTCGTCTTCGGCAGAGAAGTGAGCCTCGGTGTCTTCGGACGTCCGCGTCCGAAGTGCCCTTGCGGCGGAGACCACCTCTGGTCCCCTTGGCCTTCTTCTCCGGCACCTCATAAGGCGCCGGAAACAGCATCTTCATCAGAAGTGGAGTTTCTGGGCCTTCGGGCAGCGGAGATGGACAGTTAATCCCCTCCGCTATCTCTGTCCAGTCCTGAAATAATTGATAGGGAGACTTAGATGCCTTCCTCGAATATGCAAGTAAAGGGTACACCTTGAAAACATGAAAGAACTTACCAGATTAGCAGGGTGAGTTAGGTCGTGCCCACGATCCTCGTTTGTGCCCGGCGGCGCCTCATTGGCCTTGAAAATCACCTTCCAGACATCTTCGTGTGTCGTGCTGAAGAGCTCTAGTAGGGTCTGGTGCTTGGCCGGATCAAACTCCCAGAGATAGCAAGTCCGGTGTTGGCACGGAAGAATCCGGTGAACAAGCATAACTTGGATCACGTTGACGAGCTTGACTTTCTTGTTATCATGCTCTGGACGCGTGTCTGGAGCGCGGTCAGCTCGGCCGAAGAGCCCTAGGTCAGGCCCTTCTCTTGCCAGAGGTGAGCCAGATCGGGACTCCGGAAAGGAATGCGGGAGCCGCCGCCCAGTTGGTGCTACGCGGTTCGTTGATATAGAACCACCCCGACTATCATGCTTTGACGGTCTGCACGAAGGAACCTTCGGGCCAGGTGACGTTGGGCATCTTACCCACCATGGTGCCTCTACACTCTGCTTGTTGGCCGCTCACCACCTTTGGCTTCACATTGAAGGTTTACAGCCATAGCCCGAACTGAGGTGGGATGCGGATTAAGGCCTCACACACGAGAATATATGCTGAGATGTTGAGGATGGTATCGGGGGGCCAGATCATGGAAGTCCAGCCCGTAGTAGTACATGATACGTCTCCAACGTATCTATAATTTTTGATTGTTCCATGCTATTATATTACCTGTTTTGGATGTTTAATGGGCTTTACTATACACTTTTATATTATTTTTGGGACTAACCTATTAACCGGAGGCCCAGCCCAAATTGCTGTTTTTTTGCCTACTTCAGTGTTTCGCAGAAAAGGAATATCAAACGGATTCCAAACGGAATGAAACCTTCGGGAGAGTTATTTTTGGAACAAACGCAATCTAGGAGACTTGGAGTAGACGTCGGGGAAGCAATGAGGTGGCCACGAGGGTCCAGGGCGCGCCCCCACCCTCGTGGGCCCCTTGTGGCTCCCCTGACCGACTTCTTTCACCTATATATATATCCATATACCCTGAAAACATCCAGGAGCACAATAGATCGGGTGTTCCGCCGCCGCAAGCCTCTGTAGCCACCAAAAACCTCTCGGGAGCCTGTTCCGGCACCCTGCAGGAGGGGGGATCCCTCACCAGTGGCCATCTTCATCATCCCGGCGCTCTCCATGACGAGGAGGGAGTAGTTCACCCTCGGGGTTGAGAGTATGTACCAGTAGCTATGTGTTTGATCTCTCTCCCTCGTGTTCTTGATTCGGCATGATCTTGATGTATCGCGAGCTTTGCTATTATAGTAGGATCTTATGATGTTTCTCCCACTCTATTCTCTTGTAATGGATTGAGTTTTCCCTTTGAAGTTACCTTATCGGATTGAGTCTTTAAGGATTTGAGAACACGTGATGTATGTCTTGCATGTGCTTATCTGTGGTGACAATGGGATATTCACGTGATCTACTTGATGTATGTTTTGGTGATCAACTTGCGGGTTCAGTGACTTTGTGAACTTATGTATAGGGGTTGGCACATGTTTTCGTCTTGACTCTTCTGTAGAAACTTTGGGGCACTCTTTGAAGTACTTTGTATTTGTTAAATAGATGAATCTAAGATTTTGTGATGCATATCGTATAATCATGCCCACGGATACTTGAGGTGACATTGGAGTATCTAGGTGACATTAGGGTTTTGGTTGATTTGTGTCTTAAGGTGTTATTCTAATACGAACTCTATGATAGATTGAACGGAAAGAATAGCTTCGTGTTATTTTACTACGTACGCTTGAAAAGATCGATCAGAAAGGATAACTTTGAGGTGGTTTCGTACCCTACAATAATCTCTTCATTTGTTCTCCGCTATTAGTGACTTTGGAGTGACTCTATGTTGCATGTTGAGGGATAGTTATATGATCCAATTATGTTATTATTGTGAAGAGAACTTGCACTAGTGAAAATATGAACCCTAGGCCTTGTTTTGAAGCATTGCAATACCATTTACTCTCACTTTTATCATTAGTTACCTTGCTGTTTTTATATTTTCAGATTACAAAAACCTATATCTACCATCCATATTGCACTTGTATCACCATCTCTTCGTCGAACTAGTGCACCTATACAATTTACCATTATATTGGGTGTGTTAGGGACACAAGAGACTCTTTGTTATTTGGTTGCAGGGTTGTTTGAGAGAGACCATCTTCATCCTACACCTCCCGCGGATTGATAAACCTTAGGTCATTCACTTGAGCGAAATTTGCTACTGTCCTACAAACCTCTGCACTTGGAGGCCCAACAACGTCTACAAGAAGAAGGTTGCGTAGTAGACACGAAGCTCTTTTCTGGCACCGTTGCAGGGGAGGTGTGTTCTTGAAGGTATATCTTTAGATCTTGCAATCAAATATTTTAGTTTCTTGTTTTATCACTAGTTTAGTTTATAAAATAAAACTACAAAAAATGGAATTAAGGGTTCCTCATATGCTTCATCTTTTTAATGTCTTTCGTGAAAATGATGGGAATGAAAATTGTGCTCAAGTACTAGAAGAAGAATTAAATAGAATGCTTGGCATAAAATATGTGGATGATGAGAAAGGTTGTCAGAATCCTGATTCTGTTATAAGATTCTACGACTTTACAATCCAAAATGACCCATGTGATTCTACGATTTTAGTTCTTAGAATCTATGTTTCTACGATCCTGATAGTGAAGATTCTACAATTTGCGATCCTACCATCAAAGCTCCGATCCGATTCGAAATCGCGATTCTGACAACCTTGATGATGAGCATGATTGCAATTTTGTTAGTATGAATTCCTTGAATACCTATGATGCTAATGATATGCAAAGCCACAAGCTTGGGGATGCTATGTTTGATGAAGATGATATTTTTTGTCCCCCAAGTTTTGATGAGCAAATTTATTATGATAAAAGCATGCCTCCTATTTATGATGATTATTGTGATGACATGTATGCCATAAAGAATAAACATAACCATGAAACTTGTCATCATGATTTTAATTTTCAATTGGATTATGCTTCACATGATAGTTATTTTGTTGAGTTTGCTCCCACTACTATTGATGAGAATAAATTTGCTTATGTGGAGAGTAGTAAAATTTCTATGCAAGTAGATCATGAAATAATGCTTTATGTGATGGTTATATTGTTGAATTCATTCATGATGCTACTGAAAATTATTATGAGTGAGGAATATATTCTTGTAGGAGTTGCAATGATATCAAGTTTCTTCTCTATGTGCTTAAAGTTTTAAAGTTATGCTTGTTTTGCCTTCCTATGCTAGTTGATTATTGTTCCCATAACTTGTTTGCTCACAAAATCCCTTTGCATATGAAGTGGGCTAGACTTAAATGTGCTAGTCATACTCTTCTTGATGCTCTCTTTATGTTTCAATTCTTATCTGTTATGTGAGCATCATTGAAATCGTCATGCCTAGCTAGGGGCGTTAAACGATAGCGCTTGTTGGGAGGCAACCCAATTTTATTGTCCTTTGCTTTTGCTCCTGCTTAGTAATAAATAATTCATCTAGCCTCTGGTTAGATGTGGTTTTATGTTTTAATTAGTTTTTGTGCCAAGTAGAACCTTTGGGAAGACTTGGGTGAAGTCTTTGCGATCCTACTGTAAAAAACAGAAACTTTTGCGCTCACGATATTAGCTGCCAGTTTTTACTGGAGAGTGATTTTAGGTTGATTCTTTTTGCAGATGATTAATCGACAACTTCCTCACGTTCACCAATTTATATCAGAACTTTTGGAGTTACAAAAGTATTCGAATGATACAGATTACTATAGACTGTTCTGTTTTTGACAGATTCTGTTTTCATTGTGTTGTTTGCTTATTTTGATGAATCTATGAGTAGTATTGGAGGGTATGAACCATAGGGAAGTTGTAATACAGTATATATTACACCAATATGAATTTATAATGAGTTCACAACAGTACCTAAGTGGTGATTTATTTTCTTATACTAACGGAGCTTACGAGTTTTCTGTTGAGTTTTGTGTTGTGAAGTTTTTATGTTTTGGGTAAAGATTCGATGGACTATGGAATAAGGAGTGGAAAGAGCAGATTAGGGATGCCCAAGGCACCCCAAGGTAATATTCAAGGACAACCGAGAGCCTAAGCTTGTGGATCCCCCGGAAGGCATCCCCTCTTTCGTCTTCGTTCATCGGTAACTTTACATGGAGCTATATTTTTATTCACCACATGATATGTGTTTTGCTTGGAGCATCATTTTATTTTGTTAGTATTTGCCTGCTGTTATTTAGAATAATGTTTTGCATCTATATTTTCAATAAAAATGTCAAGGAAAGCCTTTACCATGCTTATTTTGCAAGTATACATATTGCTGTTTCAAAACAGAAAGTTTACCGCTGTTGCAAAAATTCCCTAGAAAAGTTAGAAAATTATAAAATGGTGAAACTTTTTGCATATTGAGCTCTGATAAATATTCTACAGTGTAGTATTTTTCTCATAATTTTTTGAGTTAGGTAAGTATTATGAATCTTGCATTCTTTACAGACTGTACTGTTTTGGCAGATTGCTGTTATGTTTGCATTGTTTGCATATGTTTGCTTGTTTAATGATTCTATTTGAGGATAGGAGTATTAAATATGCAGAGGCACTTAGTATGCAATGTTGAATAATAATTTTTGTGATTTGTTATGTAGAGAATGATAGGGTTATTGCGTTGATTTATACTAACTTACCTCACGAGTTCTTGTTGAGTTTTGTGTGGATGAAGTTTTTAAGATGTAGGGAAGTCGTGATATAAAAGGAATTAAGGAGACACAAAATCTCAAGCTTGGGGATGCCCAAGGCATCCCTAATTAATATTTCAAGAGGTCTCAAGCATCTAAAGCTTGGGGATGCCCCGGTAGGCAT
The DNA here is from genome assembly GCF_018294505.1 of Triticum aestivum. Lineage (NCBI taxonomy): Eukaryota > Viridiplantae > Streptophyta > Magnoliopsida > Poales > Poaceae > Triticum > Triticum aestivum. The sequence continues at coordinate 401,432,228 of NC_057810.1, read as the reverse complement.
CCAACCTTTCTTCTTCAACAATTATCGGTTAGTATTGGTTGAACCTAAGTTTTTGCTTCTTCACATGATGTGTGCTATCCTTGAAACGTCATTTTGTTTTGTTTTGTTTGCTGTTTGAATAAAATACCAAGATCTGAAATTCTTAAATGTTAGAGAGTCTTCACATAGTTGCACAATTATTTGACTACTCATTGATCTTCACTTATATCTTTTGGAGTAGTTTGTCCATTGCTCTATTGCTTCACTTATATCTTTTTAGAGCACGGCAGTGGTTTATTTTTAAGAAATTAATGAACTCTCATGCTTCACTTATATTATTTTGAGAGTATTTTAGAACAGCATGGTAATTTTCTTGGGTTATGAATTTAGTCCTAATATGATGGGCATCCAGGAGGGATATAATAAAAACTTTCATATAAAGTGCATTGAATACTATGAGAAGTTTGATTCTTTGTGATTGTTTTGAGATATAAAGGTGGTAATGTTAGAGTCATGCTAGTTGGGTAATTATGAAATTGATAAATACTTGTGTTAAAGTTGGCAAGTACCATAGCATGCACGTATGGTGAACTTTGTGTGACAAATTTGAAGCATGGGCTGTTCTTTGATTGCTTTCCTTATGAGTGGAGGTCGGGATTGCGCGATGGTTAACTCCTACCAACCCTTCCCCTAGGAGCATGCATAGTTATACTTTGCTTCAACGGCTAATAAACTTTTGCAATAAGTATATGAGATCTTTATGATTAATGTGAGTCCATGGATTATACGCACTCTTACCCTTCCATCATTGCTAGCCTCTACGGTGCCGTGCATTGCCCTTTCTCACCTTGAGAGTTGGTGCAAACTTTGCCGGTGCATCCAAACCCCGTAATATGATATGCTCTATCAAACATAAACCTCCTTATATCTTCCTCAAAACAGCCACCATACCTACCTATTATGGCATTTCCATAGCCATTCCGAGATATATTGCCATGCAACTTTCCACCGTTCCGTTTATTACAACACGCTCCATCATTGTCATATTGCTTTTGCATGATCATGTAGTTGACATCGTATTTTTGGCAAAGCCACCTTTATAATTCTTTCATACATGTCGCTCTTGATTCATTGCATATCCCGGTACACCGCCGGAGGCATTCACATAGAGTCATATTTTGTCCTAAGTATTGAGTTGTAATTCTTGAGTTGTAAGTAAAGAAAAGTGTGGTGATCTTCATTATTAGATGATTGTCCCAAGTGAGGAAAGGATGATGGAGACTATGATTCCCCCACAAGTCGGGATGAGAGTCTGGACTTTTTGAAAAATAAAAGAGGCCAAAGAATCCCAAATAAAAAAAGGAGGCCAAAGAAGCCCACCAAAATAAAAAAAAACAAAAAGAAAAAAATGAGAGAAAAAGTGAGAAGGGACAATGCTACTATCCTTTTTCCACACTTGTGCTTCAAAGTAGAACCATGATCTTCATGTTAGAGAGTCTCCTATGTTATCACTTTCATATACTAGTGGATATTTTTCATTATAGAACTTGGCTTGTATATTCCAATGATGGGCTTCCTCAAAATGCGCTAGGTCTCTATGAGCAAGCAAGTTGGATGCACACCCACTTAGTTTCTTTTGTTGAGCTTTCATACATTTATAGCTCTAGTGCATTCGTTCCATGGCAATCCCTACTCCTCGTATTGACATCAATTGATGGGCATCTCCATAGCCCGTTGATTAGCCGCGTCAATATGAGACTTTCTCCTTTTTTGTCTTCTCCACACAACTTCCATCATCATATTCTATTACACCCATAGTGCTATATCCATGGCTTATGCTCATGTATTGCATGAGAGTTGAAAAAGTTGAAGCGCGTTAAAAAGTATGATCCAATTTCTTGGCTGAAACTGGGGTTGTCCATGATGTTAGTATTTTGTGTGACGAAAATGAAGCATAGCCTAACTATATGATTTTGTAGGGATAAGCTTTCTTTGGCTATGTTATTTTGATAAGACATGATTACTTTGTTAGTATGCTTGAAGTATTACTATTTTTATGTCAATATGAACCTTTATCTTGAATCATTTGGATCTGAACTTTCATGCCACAATTAAGAAAATTATAATGAGAAATATGCTAGGTGATTAAGCATTTACCTACTCGAGGACGAGCAGGAATTAAGCTTGGGGATGCTTGATACATCTCCAACGTATATATAATTTGATTGTTCCATGCTATTATATTACCTATTTTGGATATTTAATGGGCTTTACTATACACTTTTATATTATTTTTGGGACTAACCTATTAACCGGAGGCCTAGCCTAAATTGCTGTCTTTTTGCCTACTTCAGTGTTTCACGGAAAAGGAATATCAAACGGAGTCCAAATGGAATGAAACCTTTGGGAGAGTTATTTTTGGAACAAACGCCATCCAGGAGACTTGGAGTAGACGTCCGGGAAGAAACGAGGTGGCCACGAGGGTCCAGGGCGCGCCCTACCACCCTTGGCGTGCCCCCACCCTCGTGGGCCCCTCGTGGCTCCCCTGACTGACTTCTTTCGCCTATATATATCCATATACCCCGAAAACATCCTGAAGCACAATAGATCGGGAGTTCCGCTGCCACAAGCCTCTGTAGCCACCAAAAACCTCTCGGGAGCCCATTCCGGCACCCTGACGGAGGGGGGATCCCTCACCGATGGCCATCTTCATCATCTCGACTCGGGGCTGAGGGTATCTACCAGTAGCTATGTGTTTGATCTCTCTCTCTCTCTCTCGTGTTCTTGATTCGACACAATCTTGATGTATTGCGAGCTTTGCTATTGTAGTTGGATCTTATGATGTTTCTCCCCCTCTATTCTCTTGTAATGGATTAAGTTTTCCCTTTGAAGTTACCTTATCGGATTGAGTCTTTAAGGATTTGAGAACACATGATGTATGTCTTGCATGTGCTTATCTATGGTGACAATGGGATATTCAAATGATCTACTTGATGTACATTTTGGTGATCAACTTGCGGGTTCAGTGACTTTGTGAACTGATGCATAGGGGTTGGCACACGTTTTCGTCTTGACTCTTTGGTAGAAACTTTGGGGCACTCTTTGAAGTACTTTGTGTTGGTTGAATAGATGAATCTGAGATTGTGTGATGCATATCATATAATCATGCCCACGGATACTTGAGGTGACATTAGGATTTTGGTTGATTTGTGTCTTAAGGTGTTATTCTAGTACGAACTCTATGATAGATTGAACGGAAAGAAAGCTTCGTGTTATTTTACTACGGACTCTTGAATAGATCGATCAAAAAGGATAACTTTGAGGTGGTTACGTACCCTACAATAATCTCTTCGTTTGTTCTCCGCTATTAGTGACTTTGGAGTGACTCTTTGTTGCATGTTGATGGATAGTTATATGATCCAATTATGTTATTATTGTTGAGAGAACTTGCACTATTTAAAATATGAACCCTAGGCCCTGTTTCGAAGCATTGCAATACCGTTTACGCTCACTTTTATCATTAGTTACCTTGCTGTTTTCATATTTTCAGATTACAAAAACCTATATCTACCATCCATATTGCACTTGTGTAACCATCTCTTTGCTGAACTAGTGCACCTATACAATTTACCATTGTATTGGGTGTGTTGGGGACACAAGCGACTCTTTGTTACTTGGTTGTAGGGTTGAGAGAGACCATCTTCATCCTACACCTCCCGCGGATTGATAAACCTTAGATCATCCACTTGAGGGAAATTTTCTACTGTCCTACAAACCTCTGCACTTGGAGGCCCAACAACGTCTACAAGAAGAATGTTTTGCGTAGTAGACATCAGTACATCAGTCCGCGGACGAACGGGTGGAGGGGGATTCCCAGCCCGCGGACGAAGTGTGTAAGGAACACCACCCTCTATTGTGGCTCAGGGGTGGGGACGATCTGTCCCTTGGCCGGAAGTCGATGGGCGATTTCCTTGGCTAGGTACCCGGCCTCCCGGAGCTTCTTGATGTCCTTCTCCTAGACAAAGGAGGCCGTCCACTTGCCTCCTGCTCCAGATCCGGACATGATTGGAGTGCTTTTTGGGCGCAGAAGACGAGAGCTTGGGCGCTGGAGCTCGAGAATGGATGGGCAGAGGAAGGAGAAGGCGTGGGTGAACAGGGGCGGATCCTTATCCCTTTATAAGGGTAGTAAAAATCATGCGCCTCCCCACTCGCCTTAAAACTCGCCTATTCCCCAAGGGTCATGCAGATGACACGGTTGGGTTACCCAAGCCCGTATTGATGAGAATCCCGTGATAAGGGGACACGATCTCTACTTTGACAAGACATGCCAATGAAACTGCACCTCAAAATACGGAGCGACAGGCTAAAAAATGGTTTGAATAATGACCGGGCAATGGTGTGATGTCACGCTACAAAAAGTTTTCAGCGTATTGGACTCGTGAAAATATTATACTCTCTACGGTTGTGTGTGGAACTTGCTTTACAGAGCCGGACATGATTCTTGTGTTCGAAATCTACTTTGATGTATTTAGAGGAGTAACCCACCTTGTGATGCCGAAGACAATCTGTGCGCCGGACTCATCGTCATTGAAGCCTGGTTGAGGGGCTATTGAGGGAGTCCCGGATTAAGGGGTCATTGGACAGTCGGACTATATACATGTGCCGGACTATTGGGCTATGAAGATACAAGATAGAAGACTTCTCCCCGTGTCCGGATGGGACTCTCCTTTCCGTGGAAGGCAAGCTTGGCGATTCGGATATGTAGATTCCTTTCTCTGTAACCGACTTTGTGTAACCCTAGCCCCCTCCACTGTCTATATAAACTGGAGGGTTTAGTCCGTAGGACGAGAACAATCATAATCTCATAGGCTAGACTTCTAGGGTTTGGCCATTACGATCTCGTGGTAGATCAACTCTTGTAATACTCATATTCATCAAGATCAATCAAGCAGGAAGTAGGGTATTACCTCCATAGAGAGGGCCCGAACCTGGGTAAACATTGTTTCCCCTCGCCTCCTGTTACCATGAGCCTTAGACGTACAGTTCGGGACACCCTACCCGAGATCCGCCGGTTTTGACACCGACAGCAGGTACCCCTTGAATTCCTCGGCCCAACACCGCTCCTGAGCCTCTAGTGCAAGGAGCAGATGGGCTCATGAGGCCGGGCCACAGGTTGGGGCGCACGAGGTGGGTGCCGGAGGCAGCTCCTCCCAAGGCAACGCCGGCCCGATAGTGGGGAGAGCTGCCGACAGCGTGAAGAGCCGCTCCTCGAAGACGCCAGGTTCCTGGGGGCACTACAAAAAAACACTTCCGTGATGATACGTGTTTGTCACAGTAGGTCACGTTTTTTGTCATGCATGTACATCCATGACGATTTTATGACAGAATCAAGATAGTCATACATGTGCTGTCGTAGAAGTGGTCCATGACTTTACCAAAATTATCATCACGGAAGTCTCCACTTCCATGACAATAAATCGCGCGTCACAAAAGTGCTTTCGTCAAGGGTGACCGACACATGGCATCCATCGTAATGGAACGCCATTAAGCTATCGGGTCGGGTTTTGGATCCAATAACCCGTCAACAGCTCGGACCAATGGGAAATTTCCACATGTAAAATTCTTATTGGCCGGATGAAACACGTGTCAGCTCGTCAGTGGGGCAGATAGGCGCCTATGATATGTCGACACGTGCAACGGCCCACCATTGGCCCATTTAGCTTACAAAGCTGGCGCGTTTGACTCGGTGAAAAGTTAGCGGGCTGGCCCATGAAAAGCCTGTTAACGGTCTCTTCACAAATAGCCCATTTTACGGCCCGGTAACTCACGGCCCGTTAGGGCCTGGGAAATCGGCCCAACAACGTCATGTGGTCCGTCAAATATAACACCAGCCAGTTTCACTTTCGGCCCATGTATGGCCCATGACGTCTTTGGGCTCATATGAGGCCTTCGTATCTTTAGGCCCTTTAGAGGCCCACGGTGACTCTAGCCCATAATGAGAAGTAAATTTGTTTGTACCCGTTAACGGCCCATGATTCACATGGGCCGTTTCCAGCCTGTGTTAGCTTTCGGTCTATTGACGGCCCATACATTCTTCGGCTACGTTCCGGCCCTCGATTACTTCTGGCGTGTTACTGGCCTCCCTAATGGGCCAAATTCGGCCCGTGGAAAGAGTCGGCCCGTTTCTGGCCTGTTAACCCATTGCGCCATTTCTAGCCCGTCCTATATTCTGGCCCATTAATGACTCGTTATGCCTGTGACAAAATTAAGCCTTTGTTGTCCTCCGGCCTGTTAATGGCTCGTTACCGTGCTAGGCCCCAATTACGCCCGTTTATGGCCCATGTAGACCCACTTATCCGACGGCCCGAGGCCCACCGATTCTACGGCCCTGTTGGAGGCCCATTTATTGATGGCCCATAGGAGACCCATGGATCCTACGGCCCGTAGCGGGGTCAAGGTTACCACGGTCCGTATATGGCCCATGGTTGTTACGGCCACTAGCAAACCAGGGAAAAGGAAGACTAGGAAATAAATAAGCCCGAAACTAACGCTAGGCTATTAAGGCGATTGCACAGATTACATCCACTCGGCATCAAAGATCTCCACCAGTGCAAATATATGGAACACCCTACACTATACAAAAATGACTTGTTGTTTTCTTTAGCCGGTGGCTGCACGTTAAGAACAAATTTTGTATCGCACCAAAACAAATTACAACTATAGAACAAAAGGAAGGTTGGCATAAAAGTTAACAGTCTAGCAGATAAATGCGCCACAAGAAGTTCAGAAGCTTAGTTCATTTGACTTGGCTGTTACGTTTTCATGCTGTATTGTTCGATGGAGCACCATAACCTTTGCCTTCATTTCTCCTAGGCTCCTGAACAACATAGCAAATGTCTGATAGTCTGGTTTCATAACCATGCATATCTTGACGACATCGAACAATGTCTCTCCTTGTTTCACAAAGGGTCTCTGTTAGGAATGGACTTGTGTTGGGAGCGCAGATACAACATTGTTTTGAGCTTGCATTTGATCATGGAGTAGTTTGGACGAGATTGCCTTAACAACCAACCCAGTATTACGTAGGAACATGCTTTCGTCAGTGTTAGTGGACATGTACTGACCCACTACAGCAAGAGCTGACATTGCGGTTATAGTTGCCTCGCCACCTTCAGAATGTGGCGGTTCCACCATTTTTTCCATGGCTTGTTGAAAACTTGAGTTTTTACATTAGTAGTACCAGAACAGAAGATATTAAGGAGGCAGGAAAACCAAACAAAATAGCTTTGGTCCATATACAGAACTTATTCTAGTGAACCCATGTAAAATATTAGTTGTATTTTATTGCAAAGTACATAATAAAACCAGGTTCCAAACATATGTACCATCGCTAATGTATTATCTATTTCTTCACATTGTATTGAGGGCTAAGGATAAAGAGACGAAGTTTATAATACAGTAAGCATAGTACGACATCATTCATATCACAAAACAACTGAGAACAGACAAACAGGCAATTGTAACGTTGTGTGGGCAAGTCCAACACGGAACTAGATTACAGGTCAAGATCAAAGGAACATCACTCCTCTCTTTTAAACCTTGTAAGGTGCAATGATACGCTAAGACAATTGTGTATAAAATTGAAAAGAGTAATAGACATTGGCTGCAAACCATGCAGTTCAAGGCACAAGTCAGAGTACGTAGTGTTAAAAGGCATGAGGATTAAGGACTTACAACAACGGATTTGACTGGTGTAGTCATGCCCTTCTTCTTGCTGGTGTGACAGTCCTTGAAGATTTCCACAACATTTGGTTCAGGTACTTTTTGGTACTTGCGGGATTTCCTCTGCATTTGGAACAAGTTAACATAGATCTGATAATGTGGTATAGTGAAAAGAATGAAACATCAGCTAGTTACAAGAGCCTCGCAGTGTGTAATATACCTAAGAGATCCTGTTGTCTGTTGGAATTTCACTTTCGTACGGTTGGCCTTGTTCTTTGAATAGTTCACCTAAAAGAAGATAGGTTTGTGTGGCACATGCGTAAATAGGACTTCAACATGTGATTTGATCACATATATATATAATGTACCTGATACTTCGGATCAGGCTAGTGTTTAACGAGGCCTCTCCAGTCTTCATCCGATATATTTTCCACTTGAGATGTTTGGGCAAGTTCACTATTAGCCTTGCCTTCAAAGTGAGTTTTCCTCAAGTTATACCGATATTGTCACAAAGCAGACTTGAAAACATGGGTGCAAGCTTGTCTGGTTGCATCATCTTGGCTATCCAACTTGAACCTCATCTGTTGAAAATTATGGAATCTCAATATCAGCAACCTAGAAAGTATGTGACAGAGCGAGACGATATTACTAGTTTCCATACATAACCATACTTATAGATAAATGGTTGAGGAAGGTGTTTAACTAGGTTTCACCTTTGTCATTCATGTACTGAATCCATGTTGGGAGGATATGTACATGACACCTAACGGCAACCGCTGCCCCTGATACTAACTTGGTTGACTCTGTAGCATCATGTGGCCTTTTAAAACTTGCCTCAAAGCGGATCTCCATTCTTACTCCTCTAGATTTAGTTAACCTATCGAGCATTATCCCTGATGTTTGTTTCCTCTTGTGCCTAGGTTCTAGTCCAACAACAAACATAGGAAGTTTTAGTGTACATCAAACTGTGAGACTACATATAAAGAATCATGCAACTGTAACTTGACTCCAACAACTACCTTCTTGCTGTTGAAGCTCACAAGGTTCATCTGATCTTGCCAACTCATCTTGTGTCAAGAGTGCTTGGAAAGTAGTGTCAGGTGGCAAGGGAGCTTGGGAACATGCTGCTAGCTCAGTTGACGCACGAGTAACTCGTGCAGCTGGTAGTACTGTGGAAGGTGTTGCAAGAACTAGGATTGTCTCTGCTTGTTTGGTGGCAACTATTTGTTTCTGGTTGGATTTTTCTGCAGCTCGTGTAGCACGGGATACCCTATTTGTAGAATTTTCCGCTAGACTTTGACCTTCTATGGCACCATCAGTACCAGCAGAATCTGTAGGATTCTTTCGCTTCCCATTCCCTGCCATTCTGTGTTTCTTCCTCTTTCTCTGTGCCATGTTAAGTCAAGCCGACAAGAAAAACGAATAAAAATTTAGTTCTTCAGAGAAAATTTATGCGTGATACAGATGAACTGAAATTTGATGTTAGACAACCACATGATAGGAGGATGTAATATGTACGAAAAATAGGACGGAAGAGATAACCAGAACTATGATGTGTAAACTAAGTAGAAGACATTTCACTAAATTAGAAGCAATGCAATGGAAGGTAGACACCATATGACAGATGCTACAAATATCGCTCTGCCAAGTTAACAGTGTCTCATCATGAATGGCGTTTAAACAAATGTGAAGCAGTACAAGAAATAAATCATATGCAAGATGCAAACAACATCACACTACCAAGTTAGAGGTCTCTCGTCATTAGTGCCATTGCATATTCACAGCTTATGATGTGTAAACTAAGGAGAAGGCATTTCAACAAATTAGAAGCTATGAAAGCTAGACACCGTATGAAAGATGCAATGAATATCACTCTACCAAGTTAAAGTTGTCTCGTCATAAGTGCCATTTCAACAAATTAGTAGTACAAGCTAGAAAAGAATGCGAGATGTAACCTATATCACACTCCCAAGTCAAACATGTCTTATGATAAGTGGTTGTTGTAGGTTACACAACAGTAGTAATTTGATGTAAGAACATGGTGTGATAGACAGATATTGTGTGTTCTAGAAACAGGAACGCATGTCTTATTCACAATTATAATGTGTAAAGTAAGCAGATGGAATTCAACAAAATTAGAAGCAATACAAGCTAGACATCACACATAACATGAAACCACATATAACAGTGCCAAGTTAGAGGGAGGACTAGTGATGGTGCACTAGGGGAGACGTGCTCATCATCAACACAGCTACATTGAGTGTCTATGCATGTGTTTTCTTGCAAATCATCTTGGGGGGTGGAGGAGTAGAATCTGTAGAGGACCTCCCTTTGGAAGGAGCACCTTTATCCGCTGCCTTGCTAACTTCCTTCCGCTTTATTGATTTTGAATTTTCAAGTAAAACCGACAAGAAAAGGCAATAGAATTCTCTCTTTAGAAGTCATTCATGCATGATACTAACAATCACTACTTTGATGTAAGGCAAACACATGATACCAGGATGGAATATGTACAAAAACAGGACGGCGTGGCATGTTCACAATTGTTTGTGTAAACTAGGCAGAAACCATTCCAACAAATAAGAAGCAATGCAAGCTAGACACCACATGAAAGATGCAACCAATATGACTCTGCCAAGTTAAAAGCGTCCCATCATAAATGGTATTTCAACAAATTAGAAGCAGCGCATGCTATAAATCATATGAAAGATGCAACTAATATCGCACTTCATATACTAAAGGTGGTCATATTGATTGATGCAGGATACAAAAAAACAATAGTTTTTATGTAAGGACATGCTTAATAGACAGATGTACTATGTACTAAATACAGGAAGGCATGTCACATTAACAGGTATAATGTATAAACTAAGCAGTATAGCACATGCAGTTTAACCAGATTGGAAGAATTACAATCTAGACACCATATGCCACATGCAACCACATATCACGCTGCCAAGTTAGAGCAAGCACATGTGATGCTAGTGTAGGGGAAATGCGGTAATCAACTACAGAGCTACGTTTACTATCTTCATCTAGCCATGTTGTTTCTTGAGAATCATGTTGGGAGGATGACTGTCGGTGTCAAAACCGGCGGATCTCGGGTAGGGGGTCCCGAACTGTGTGTCTAGGCGGATGGTAACAGGAGACAAGGGACACGATGTTTTACCCAGGTTCGGGCCCTCTTGATGGAGGTAAAACCCTACGTCCTGCTTGATTAATATTGATGATGTGTGTTACAAGAGTAGATCTAGAACGAGATCAAGGAGACTAAACCCTAGAAGCTAGCCTATGGTATGATTGTTCTTCGTCCTATGGACTAAAGCCATCCGGTTTATATAGACACTAGAGAGGCCTAGGGTTACACAGAGTCGGTTACAATGGTAGGAAATCTACATATCCGTATCGCCAAGCTTGCCTTCCACGCCAAGGAAAGTCCCATCCGGACACGGGACGAAGTCTTCAATCTTGTATCTTCATAGTCTTGGAGTCCGGCCGATGAAGATAGTTCGGCTATCCGGACACCCCCTAGTCCGGAACTCCCTCAGTAGCCCCTGAACCAGGCTTCAATGACGACGAGTCCGGCGCGCATGTTGTCTTCGGCATTGCAAGGCGGGTTCTTCCTCCGAATAATTTATAGAAGATTGTGAACACCAGGATAGTGTCCGGCTCTGCAAAATAAATTCCACGTACCACCGTAGAGAGAATAACATTACACAAGTTCAATCTGCTGACGTATTTTGTGGCGTGACATCATACCACTACCAAGCCTTTACTCAAATTGTTTTTATTGTTCCACCTCCGCGCGTTTAGCGAAGCGGCTTCCTTGGCACGTCTTGTCGAAGCAGAGATCCTGTTCCCCTTATTCCGGGATTCCCATCAATACGAACGTGGGTAACCCAACCGCGCCATTGATTGTGATGCCTGGGAGATAAGCGAGTTTTACTAGGCCGGTGGGGACACATGTTTTTGTCCGCCCATATAAGGGGATAAAGATCCAACCCTTTTACCTGCGCCTTCTTCCTCCTTGGCTTATCCATCTCCGCGAACTCGAGCTCCAGCGCCCAATTCCGCACTTCTCACCTCAACCTTCTCCAACTATGTCCGGAGCGGGAGGCAAGTGGATGGCCTCCTCCGTCACGGAGGGGCAGATCCAGAAGCTGCGTGACGCCGGATATTTGTCCAGCGACATCGCGCACCGGCTCCCCGACGAGGGAGAGATCATCCCCACCCCCAGGCCCCATGAGAGGGTAGTATTTCTTCTCCATTTCCTCCACGGACTGGGCTTCCCACTTCATCCCTTTGTCCGGGGGCTCATGTTCTACTACGGCCTAGATTTCCATGATCTGGCCCCGAATTTCATCCTCAACATCTCGGCATTTATCGTCGTGTGCAAGGCCTTCCTCTGCATCCAACCCCACTTCGGCTTGTGGCTCAAGACCTTCAGTGTCAAGCCGAAGGTTGTGAAGGGCAGCCAAGCAGAGTGCGGAGGCGCCATGGTGGGCAGGAGTCCCACGTTACGTGGCTGGAGGGCACTTTTGTGGAAACCATTAAGGGGTGGCAATCGGTGTGGTTCTACATCACCGAGCCGCGTGACCCTGATTGGGCAGCGGCCCCAAATTCAGATCCGGTATCCCTACACGGCTCACCTCCTGGAAAGAGAGTGGCCAGATCTGTGGGGATTCGGAGGAGCTGACCAGACTTCAAGCCTGTATCCAGAAGCTGGTGGACAAGAAGCTCAAGCTTGTCAACGTAGTCCAGGTCATGCTCATCCGCCGGATTCTCCCGTGCCAACGACGAGGTTTCAACATGTGGGAGTTTGATCCGGCGCAGCACCAGACTCTGAGCAGGCTCTTCGACACTACGTACGAAGATGTCTGGAAGGTGTTGTTCAAGGGCGCCGAGGCTCCCGCATCCGCTACCGAAGATCGCGGATTCCGCTCGCAGCGTCCAGCTGACGAGGTAAGTGATTTTTCCACTTGTTTTCCATAGTTTGACTCTATGCGGGATCTAAACTCCCTTTACCTTTGACAGGACTGGCTGGCGAAGGCCGAATGGACTATCTGTCCGGCCCCATTGCCAGAGGACCTAGCATACGCCCGCCTAATGGGGCTGTTGGCTCCGGCACCCCACTTGGTGCTGGAGAAGAAGGCCAAGAAGAAGGCCACGGGGACTCGGAAGAGTTCCCGTTTTCAGGTGCTATCGGATGATGAATCCGAGGCCGACTCCTCCCACCAAGGCGAGGAGGAGAAGAAGAAAGCCTCTCCCCCAGCGAGGGGAGGGAAGAAAAGGAAGGCCTCCCCAACAAGGGGGGCCAAAGGGTCCAAGAAGGGAAAAACTCTTCCCCCGGACTGCTCCGCCAACGCCAGTGATGACGACGAGGACTGGCCTCCAAGGGCCAAGCCCCTGGCGAGATCATAAGTATCCAGACTCCCGAATAACTTCAAGGTTTTTATTTTTTGCCACATAATGTCTTTCTAATGCCGCATACAACCCTGCAGTCCGCCTAAGGATGATCTTCCCGCTTCATCGAGCGGGTCCTTAGGTGCGTCGGATATGGATTCTCTTCCGACTACCTCCACCCCCCATGGCGCGGACGATGCCGAGGTGGGATCCTAGGAAGGGACCCACCAGGAGGAGAGGGCCCCGGAGGTGTCGCAGGACAACCTCCCAGACTTTGCACCGGACTCGGCCCCGGAACCCACAGTGGCTCCGGAGTCCGGCGGGCGACCCCTTCGCAAGAAGGGCGAGACCGTGACGCCGGCTGCCTCCGTCCAACTGGAGGTGCCGGATAATTTGCTGGAGGCGCTCAACGGCGCCTCCATCGAAGAGGAACACCGCACTGTTATGAGTGCGGTGATTCAGAAGGTGCAGCTCACCAAGAGCGGGCTGACCGAAGCCTGCAGCAGCCTTCTAACAGGCTTTGAGGTAAGAATTTCGATATGTATAAAATGGTACCGCATAGACAGTAGCCCCTGATGCTCGGTTCGGTGTTCGGAAAGAAAAGCCGGACTGAGGATCTAAAAAGATATACGCATGGGTCATAAAAAATGTGTCAATATGGGATTGCACGTTGTGCTGCTGACCTCTGCCGCACTGACTGCGGAGGTCAATACTTTGAAGGAAAACCTCAAGCGGTCCGAGAACGAGCTCGGCCGTGCCAAGAAGCAGCTCGAGGACAAGGAAGGTGAGTAACACCTTATTAAAATTGTACCTTACAGAAAAGGATTTTGGTTGCAAAAAGAATGACAAGGATAACATGGGTATTGCAGGGGCCACTAACAAGGTGGCGACCCTGAAAGAGGCGGTGGTCGCGGCCGAACGCAATGCGGCCGCGGAGCGCACCGAGCGAGAGAAGCAGGAGGCGCGGGTGGTGGAGGTACAGCAAGAACCTCGTGAAAAAACATGAGAGCCTGGAGCGTGACTCAAAGACTCAAGAGTCTGAGCTTGCAACAGCCTTGAGAGTACCAAAGCCGCTAAGGCCGAAGCCTACAAGGCCCTCCAGGAGATTGAGGCGGTGAAGCAAATAGCAGCGGGTAAGGCATTTTTCATGCAAAGTAAGCATGTGAGTGTTAATTACCTGTTGCTTACCCGAATTCGGAGCTCTCCAGGAGCATTCGCAGATCTTCCTCACAGCGTGTCCGATGCTGCCGCATTCTACCGGACTGAGGAGGGGAGCTCGACGGAGAAGGTCTTCTGGTCTCAGTATGCTGAGGCCGGACATCCGGTGCCCCTTAGCGACCAGCTGAAGCAGCTGGTCGAGCTCCACAAGGCGGCCGAACAGGCCATGAAGGGCCTCATATTTCGGTTGTGGCCAAAGGAGGCCATGCCTGGGAGCTACTTCGGCCTGGTGCGGCGGCTGGTGGATGCGTGCCCGTGGGTTGAAGTCATCAAGCACTTTGCCTGTATTGAGGGTGCCCGTCGGGCCCTTGCCCGCGCAAAGGTGCACTAGGGCAAGATGGATGCCCAGAAGCTTGTGACGGGCCCGCCACCAGAGGGCAAGGAGCATCGCACGCCCGAGATGTATTATAAGAGTGTGCTGAAGGGCGCCCGCACTATTGCGGGGGAGTGCTCCAAAGATGTAATTTTTTAGTAGACTCGCATTTTGTTATCCTGTGCGCTGAAAACTTAGTTCATATGCGCTAAGCAACGCTTGTTAATTTAAAATATTACCTTCTGTGCGGCTGTTTATCAAATTTGAGAGATGGCAAGTCATCGGCTTCAGCCCCCATGCCACGAGTGCTGGGGTGTTCGGGATAAACTTGAGCACTCTTGTTCCCATTTTTGGGTCCATCTAGGGAGGCGCTCAACATAGCGAACAAGGCAACCGGACTTATAATGCTTGAACACTCTCACTTAGCCATAGAATTCTATAGTTTTAAATTTCGGCGAAGTCCCTAGTCTTCGGAAGGCCGAATTTGGGGCGCTATCCACGCATGGGCCGGACAAGATCCGGCTCCTCGCTCTAAGCGACATAAGTCTTTAAGGACTCGCAAAAACCTCTCGAACAGCGACCGGCTCTCGCCTCATCATGACGGTCAGTTTTAGCTTTCTCCACTCAGGCATTAACCCAACTCAACTGGGGCGCAATCGCAGTGGTTCTCCCAGTGCTACCTTAGCCGATACAACGGAACGTAAGGTACCAAAACATGGGAGCCGGGCAAACCCAACTATTGACCCAAGACATGATTCGGAGCCGATGCATATAATGCTATAAGTTCAGGGTGCCGCACTTGTGAAAGTGTTCAGACTTATCACACCATGATGCGGGAAACATAAGCCCCTGTTGTGTTTTAACCGTACCAAAGTGTACGGATGCGACATGTCGTAAATGAACATATGTATGAAAAAGAAATGCAATTATAAGCAAAAAGGTGATGCATTGTTTTATTCAATAAGTGCTGCTATGAATGCAGAACGATACAAATAGTGCGATAAGCAAGGGATGGGACTGTTAAAAATGTCCCCCTCCAGGGGTAGGCTGCAGATTGGTGTATAAAAATGCTCATAATGGAGACCACCTGTATATTCGTTGTAGCCTTTATCCTTCCCTGGTTGTTGCATCGTGAGTTCGGCAGGTCTGCTGCCGGACAGGGCCTCTAACGAACGGAGTCCTGTGGGTAAAAAATAAAAGGTAAAAAGAAAAAAAGAACGACACACTTGAGAGCCCCTGGTGTGGTTGAGCCGCAGTCTGGGCTTATCGTGGTCGTGCCCCTCTCCCCATGCCCATGGTATCTTCAGAGCGTAATGGTGTACGCGAAGGACCTGTTTTGACGTTTTGCAGGGGCTGGGGTTGGGGCCGCACTGCTACGCGTGCTTGGAACGTGCCAGGTGGTCTTGTTGTAGGTTACTCCGGGCGCGCTTAGCTATGTCCGGCCGCTTAACGGCCGGACTCGAGAATTGCCTTAAGAGGCTGCATTGTACTTCTGCCGCGAGAGCCGCTGTATGTTCCTCCGTTCGGAGAGAACATTTAGTGTTTCGGTTGACCGTGATGACTCCTTGAGGGCCTGGCATCTTGAGCTTGAGGTATGCATAGTGCAGCACCGCGTTGAACTTTGCAAATGCGGTACGTCCGAGCAAGGCATGATAGCCGCTGTGGAACGGGACTATGTCGAAGATTAACTCCTCGCTTCGGAAGTTATCCAGGGATCCGAAGACCACTTCCAGTGTAACTGAGCCTGTACAATTGGCTTCTACACCTGGTATGACGCCTTTAAAGGTCGTCTTGGTAGGTTTAATCCTTGAGGGGTCTATGCCCATTTTGCGCACTGTATCCTAATAGAGCAGGTTCAGGCTGCTGCCGCCATCCATCAGGACTCTGGTGAGGTGAAATCCATCGACGAATGGGTCTAAGACCAATGCGGCGAATCCGCCGTGGCGGATGCTGGTGGGGTGGTCCCTTCGGTCAAAAGTGATCGGGCAGGAGGACCATGGATTGAACTTCAGGGCGACTGGCTCCATCGTGTATACATCCCTGAGTGCATGCTTCCACTCCCTTTTGGGTATGTGCGTTGCATATATCATGTTCACCGTCCGCACCTGTGGGGGGAAACCCTTCTGTCCTCTATTGTTCGGCGGTCGGGTCTCTTCCTCGTCATCGCTATGCAGCCCCTTGTCATTGTTTTCGGCAATTAACTTGCCTGCCTGCTTGAATACCCAACAGTCCCTGTTGGTGTGGTTGCCTGGTTTTTTGGGGGTGCCGTGTATCTGGCACGAGCGGTCGAGTATTCGGTCCAAATTGGACGAACCCGGAGTAGTTCTTTTGAATGGCTTTTTCCGCTGACCGGGTTTAGAGCCTCTGAATCCGGCATTGACTGCCGTATCCTCACTATTGCCGCCGTTGATGCGGCGCTTGTTTTTGTTACGACACGACCTGCCATTTCGGTCCTTGAAATCCGGACTGCCAGAATTTTTGCTGAGGTTGTTGCTGCGTGCTAGCCAGCTATCCTCACCCGTGCAGAAGCGGGTCATGAGTGATGTGAGGGCTGCCATGGATTTCCGCTTTTCCTGTCCCAGGTGCCGGGCAAGCCACTCATCGCGGATGTTATGCTTGAAGGCCGCGAGGGCCTCCGCATCCGGATAGCCGACGATTTGGTTTTTCTTGGTTAAGAACCGTGTCCAGAATTGTCTGGCCGATTCGTCTAGCTGCTGAATTATGTGGCTTAGGTCATCAGCGTCTGGTGGTCGCACATACGTGCCCTGGAAGTTATCGAGGAATGCGGCTTCCAGGTCTTCCCAACTCCCAATTGACTCTGCTGGCAAGCTGTTAAGCCAATGCCGGGCTGGTCCTTTAAGCTTGAGGGGGAGATATTTGATGGCGTGAAGATCGTCACCGCGGGCCATGTGGATGTGAAGAAGATAGTCTTCAATCCAAACCGCGGGGTCTGTTGTGCCATCGTAAGATTCGATATTCACGGGTTTAAACCCTTCAGGGATTTGATGATCCATTACTTCATCTGTGAAGCATAGTGGGTGTGCGGCGCCTCTGTACTGGGCGATATCACGACGGAGCTCAAAAGAACTTTGTATGTTTTGTTCGACCCGGCCGGACTTACTGTGTCCGGCGCGACGGCTGTCGTCACGTACCGTGGGGCGCCCACGCGATCCATAGATCGATCTTGATTGTCTTGCCTTATCCTCCAATATATCTCGCAAGTCCGGAGCATTCCCCTGTGGCCTTGTGCTTTTCGAGCGATGCCGGGGTACGGGTCTAGTGAAGGGCCTAGAGGCCTCTCTGTCGCGACCACGGGGTGGTCGGTCAGCCATATTGTCTCCTGGTGATGCGGGTTCATACGCTTCCTCCTCTAATCGGGGGAGCAGCTTGCATTTAGGGTAGCTTTTGGAGGGGCGTTCGAGCTCATGCTCTTCAGCCGCGAGGACTTCAGTCCATCTGTCGGCTAGCAGATCTTGATCAGCTCTAAGCTGTTGCTGCTTTTTCTTGAGGCTGTTCGTCGTGGCCATAAGCCTGCGTTTAAAATGCTCTTGTTTGATGGGATCCTCAGGCACGACGAATTCATCATCGTCGAGGCTTACCTCGTCTCCGGAGGGAGGCATATAATCCTCTACCTCTTCTTCTGCCGCTCTCTCATGAGGGCTGGCGTCTCCTTCCTCCTGCGCTGCATCTTGCTGGAGTGGGTTCTCTTCGGCACTGTCCGGTGTATTATTATCTCCGGTGCCGGAGTCTTCATTCTAGCTGTGGCGGGATTTAGAGCGGCGCCGCTGACGCCGACGCTTGGGCTGCTTCTTGGAGGGGTCATCCTCCGCTGTTTCTTCGCCATTCCCATCCATTGGGATATCCACCATGTATATGTCATATGATGAGGTGGCTTTCCAGTGCCCAATAGGCGCTGGTTCTTGGTCGTCTCCGGCATCTTCGTCCATACCGTCGATGTCTTCGGAGTCGTAGTCGAGCATGTCGGTTAGATCGTCGACAGCGGCTACCAAGTGGGTGGTGGGTGGGCTTTGAATTTCTTTGTCGTCCGCATCCCAACCGTCCTGACCGCAGTCCGGCCAGGGCTCTCCTGATAACGAGAGATACTTTAGCGAACTCAAGATGTCGTCAAAAGGTGAGAGTTGAAAGATGTACGCTGCGGTGAACTCCATGATCGGCGCCCAATCGGATTCGATCGGAGGGGGCGCGGGAGGTTCGGAGTCCAGCAAGGAGTCCGGCGCCTCGGAGTCACGGGCTTCATGAGGGACAAGGTGATTGTTCGGCTCTATCGCCATAGAGGTTGCAGCTCCCGAGGCGGTGTCTAGCCATCCGTCCTTGACCTGCGCCGCCGGCTCCGAATTGATGATTGGAGCGGGCTCGAGTGCGGCCTCCAGGGTACTGTCCGGCTGCAGAGCTAAATCATGCTCGCCGTGACAGTGCGGCATGCTCGGCTGTGGCTCGAATCCATCGAGGATCAAGTCCCCACGGATGTCAGCCGTGAAGTTCAAACTTCCAAATCTGACCTGTCGGCCAGGGGCGTAGCTTTCGATCTGCTCCAGACGGCCAAGCGAATTGGCCCATAGTGTGAAGCCGCCGAATACGAAGATCTGTCTGGGGAGAAAGGTCTCACCCTGGACTACGTCGTTGATGATGGTCGAAGAAGCCATCGAGCCTATCGGTGACGACACAGAGGAACTCTCAATGAAAGCACCAATGTCGGTGTCAAAACCGGCGGATATCGGGTAGGGGTTCCCGAACTGTGTGTCTAGGCGGATGGTAACAGGAGACAAGGGACACGATGTTTTACCCAGGTTTGAGCCCTCTTGATGGAGGTAAAACCCTACGTCCTGCTTGATTAATATTGATGATGTGTGTTACAAGAGTAGATCTACCACGAGATCAAGGAGGCTAAACCCTAGAAGCTAGCCTATGGTATGATTGTTCTTCGTCCTATGGACTAAAGCCATCCGGTTTATATGGACACTGGAGAGGGCTAGGGTTACACAGAGTCGGTTACAATGGTAGGAAATCTACATATCCGTATCGCCAAGCTTGCCTTCCACGCCAAGGAAAGTCCCATCCGGACATGGGACGAAGTCTTCAATCTTGTATCTTCATAGTCTTGGAGTCCGGCCGATGATGATAGTTCGGCTATCCGGACACCCCCTAGTCCGGAACTCCCTCAATGACGCTGCATTCTTTAAATGAGGAGTGTGTACCAAAAACAGAAAGGCGTGTCATATTCAAAGGTATAATGTGTAAGCTAAGCAGATGCAATTTAACCAAATTGGAAGTAATACAAGCTAGACATCCGGCTGGAGTGGTGAGCATGATCATCTAGGACCTGAGAGCCTGGTGGGAGACGGGTTGCTTCGCCACCATCATGGCTTTTTAGTTGGCTTCCAGGTGATGCCTATCTATGTTGGGCTTGTCACTGGTTCGGCTAGTGCTCTGACTAGCTATTTGTCTTCTGGTGCTCCTGGGATGGTGGTTCATTTAAAAAATATCTTTCCATATCTTGATGAAGACCGACTTCAGCCTTTCGAATACAAGCTAGACACCATATGCAACATGTAACCACATATGACACCGCGAAGTTAAAGCAAGCACCTGGGATGGTGTTTCATGGCGAGCGAGGTCATCAACTCTAGAGCCACGTTTATCGTCTCCATCTACTGACACTACACCCTTTATACGGCTGAAACATGTTTGGCCTAGCCGCATACCACGCTGGAGCAACTTCTCTCTTTTCTTTTTTGCTTCTTCCAAGGCAGCAGAGTCTGAAATAACCTTGCATAAAAACACAATAGTGAGAGTATGGGTGAAGTGTGTGCAGAATTAATGCACTATAAAAGTACCAGATAGCAGGTGGTTGAAAAATAAATGACAGGAGACATATGATAGCTCTACAGCATTGCATGGCAAACAAAATTAGATTCTACTCCGTATGATTTTGTAATATATGAGCACAGGAAATGTAGGTACTCCTCCAGCACACCACCACATGTGGTCATATCAAGATAACAGTCGACTGAAAATAAATAGGTCAGTCAATTTTTTATGAACCATCCGATCTATAAGGAACGGGCAGATGGCCTTCGTCTAACTCCCGCCAGTCACTGTTCACGATCTTTCTCGAACCACCAGCGACCACCGGCCCAGACCCCTGCCTCCGCCGCCCCGCCCTCCCATCGACCTCACACCACCGCCGTGCTTGGCAGCACCCCCACGCCATCCCTTTAATCCCGGCCGACCTCCAGATCGGGCGCCAACAGCTCTAGGCCCCACACGCCCCTAAGATAAACACCGAGGCACTGCTTCCCCGACATAATAGGTGGACTAGCTCTTGTTACGCTGGGGAATGCTTCTGTATCTAAGGTGAAATAGTATATGAGGAGAAACCTAGGGGGCGACGGACCAGGAATTGAAATCCAGGGGGCGACAGACCTCTAGCTAAGGTGAAATAGTATATAAGGAGAAACCTTGTGCATTGTGAGTTACTAGGAACATGTAGTATCAAGAAGAAGCGGTCAACTAGTGTCTTCTATGGGATGAATACCATGCAAGCAGACACGTAAGATTTGCACGAACATGGGAAGAGGAGTACTCTTATCGGTTGCCAGTGTGGTCTCCTCCATATGTCACGGCGATCTTCTTTTTCTCCCAGTGGAATCGATGATTTGGAGGATGGTGGATCCTTGGACAAACCCATGGCCAAATTGTTGACTATGTTGCCGTGGCCGTATATCAGCGGAGGGGAAGCAGATCCGAGGCGGCAAAGGACGGCGTAGCAAGAACAGCTCCGGTGCGGTGGATGGTGGGGAAGTTGAAGAGGTAGTGGTGAGGCGCAGGACAGTGTGGTTGACATCGCTCGGGTACGGACGGCTCAGCCTCGGCTTCCACTACTAGCCATGGAGGGTGTTGCGGTTGAGGTTACGGTGGACGATGATGTCGGGGTATCGGCTCCGGCGTGATGGAGGAGGGTGGCGGTTGATGGGTGGGATGGTGTGGCGGGCTGAGGACGCCGGGGTTTCGCGGCTGGTGGAGAGGTAGTTTTTGCGCCCATGGAGTACGAATGGGGAATCAGACGGGTGGGCGTGGAGAGGGGGAGCTAAGGGAGAACCATGTTTCGGTCTGGGACGCGCTTGGTTTTGGCTTTTTTGAACAGAAGATGGGACACGCTCGTTTGAAATTTGGGGAAAGTACAAACTTTGCCCCCGTCTTAAATTTTGGACCTACTGCGGGTCGGGGGTAGGACGGTAATCCCAAGTGTCCCAAATAGTAGGCGAAAGCGATTTCGGCCACGCGCATGTGTGCTTAGGCGGCCATTGTGTATGAATGTCTTTTAGAGGCGGTTGCGTGGCGTCTAGATGAAGCTACAAACCTACCCCGTTTTAGACCTTTGGACGTCAGGCCGGCAGATTTGACGGGTCGGAGTTATTAGAAAAGTAATTTCCTTGTACTACCAAACATTGGTCTCACGCGCTTTCGGGCGAGTAGAGGCTCTTTTGGCACTTCGTTCGAAATTTTGAAACACAAGCATTCATGTTTAGAGTACTCTTGAACTTTGAGGATTGACCTAAATAGACAACTTTAAATTTGACCTTGTATGTTTGAAAACCTCATTAAATTATCTGCTCCTTTTTAAAATTTTGACACTTGAAAATCCTATAACTACGATTATTTTGGAATGGGGGAGCTAAATTTGAATCTATTTTGTACACGACTACATATGCTATTATGTACAAAATTAGAGAAAGATTGGTGCCCCCATAATTTAGGTATGATTTACAAATGCCATGATATCGAATTCAAATAATTGAGTGGACTTCATGTTGAATTCGATTTTTTAAACCACCTTAAGTTGAATTCAAATGT
Source organism: Triticum aestivum (assembly GCF_018294505.1). Lineage (NCBI taxonomy): Eukaryota > Viridiplantae > Streptophyta > Magnoliopsida > Poales > Poaceae > Triticum > Triticum aestivum. The sequence goes on along the minus strand of NC_057810.1, from coordinate 401,409,718 downwards.
ATGCTAGTTCATAGGTAGCTATTTATAATGTTGATTGTGTAACTTTTGTATGTATAATGTGCTTTACACACACAACATGAACTATACTCACGTTTATATTTGATTGCTAAAGCGATGCATTGTCTGGAGTTCAAAATGAAGGAACTATGCCCTAGAGGCAATAATAAAGTTATTATTTATTTCCTTATATCATGATAAATGTTTATTATTCATGCTAGAATTGTATTAACCGGAAACATAATACATGTGTGAATACATAGAGAAACATAGTGTCACTAGTATGCCTCTACTTGACTAGTTCGTTGATCAAAGATGGTTATGTTTCCTGACCATAAACATGAGTGGTTATTTCATTAACGAGATCACATCACTAGGAGAATGATGTGATTGACTTGACCCATTCCGTTAGCTTAGCACTTGATCGTTTAGTATGTTGCTATTGCTTTCTTCATGAATTATACATGTTCCTACAACTATGAGATTATGCAACTCCCGTTTACCAGAGGAACACTTTGTGTGCTACCAAACATCACAACATAACTGGGTGATTATAAAGGAGCTCTAAAGGTGTCTCCAAAGGTACATGTTGAGTTGGCGTATTTCGAGATTAGATTTTGTCACTCCGATTGTCAGAGAGGTATCTCCGGGCCCTATCGGTAATGCACATCACTATAAGCCTTGCAAGCAATGTAGCTAATGAGTTAGTTATGGAATGATGCATTACATAACGAGTAAAGAGACTTGCCGGTAACGAGATTGAACTAGGTATTGAGATACCGACAATCGAATCTCGGGCAAGTAACACACCGATGACAAAGGGAACAACGTATGTTGTCATGCGGTTTGACCGATAAAGATCTTTGTAGAATATGTAGGAACCAATATGAGCATACATGTTCCGCTATTGGTTATTGACCGGAGACGTGTCTCGGTCATTTCTACATAGTTCTCGAACCCGTAGGGTCCGCACGCTTAAAGTTAGATGATAGTTATATTATGAGTTCATGTGTTTTGATGTACCGAAGATAGTTCGGAGTCTCGGATATGATCACAGACATGACGAGGAGTCTCGAAATGGTCAAGACATGAAGATTGATATATTGGACGACTATATCGGACACCGGAATGGTTTCGAGGGGTTATCGGATATATACCGGAGTATCGGGGGGTTACCGGAACCCCCCGAGGGGTTAATTTTCCACATGGGCCCAAAGTGGAGAAGAGGAGGGGCAGCCAGAGCAGGCCGTGCGCCCCCTCCCCCTCTAGTCCGAATAGGACAACGACGGGGGGCGCCCCCCTTTCCTTCCTCCCCTCTCTCCCTTCCTTCCCCCTCTCCTAGTTGGACAAGGAAAGGAGGGAGTCCTACTCCGGATGGGAGTAGGACTCCTCCTGGCGTGCCCCTCCTAGCCGCCCGCCCCCTCCCCCTTGCTCCTTTATATACGGGGGCAGGGGGCACATCTAGACACAACAACAATTGATCCTTGAGATCTATTAGCCGTGTGCGGTGCCCCCCTCCACTATATTCCACCTAGATAATGTCGTAGCGGTGCTTAGGCGAAGCCCTGTGTCGGTAGAACATCATCATCGTCACCATGCCGTCGTGCTGATAGAACTCTCCCTCGACACTCGAATGGATCGGAGTTCGAGGGCTGTCATGGAGCTGAACGTGTGCAAGAACTCGGAGGTGCCATGCTTTCGGTGCTTGATCGGTCGGGCCGTGAAGACGTACGACTACATCCACCGCATTGTGCTAACGCTTCCGCTTTTGGTCTACGAGGGTACGTGGACAACACTCTCCCCTCTCGTTGTTATGCATCACCATGATCTTGCATGTGCGTAGGAATTTTTTTGAAATTACTACGTTCCCCAACAGTGGTATCAGAGCCTAGGTTTTATGCGTTGATGTTATATGCATGAGTAGAACACAAGTGAGTTGTGGGTGATACAAGTCATACTGCTTACCAGCATGTCATACTTTGATTCGGTGGTATTGTTGGATGAAGCGGCCTGGACCGACATTACGCCTACGCTTACGCGAGACTGGTTCTACCGACGTGCTTTGCACACAGGTGGCTGGCGAGTGTCAGTTTCTCCAACTTTAGTTGAACCGAGTGTGGCTATGCCCTGTCCTTTAGAAGGCTAAAACAACACTAACTTGACGAACTATCATTGTAGTTTTGATGCATAGGTAAGAACGGTTCTTGCTCAGCCCGTAGCAGCCACGTAAAACTTGCAACAACAAAGTAGAGGACGTCTAACTTGTTTTTGCAGGGTATGTTGTGATGTGATATGGTTAAGACGTGATGCTATATTTTATTGTATGAGATGATCATGTTTTGTAACCCAGTTATTGGCAACTGGTAGGAGCCATATGGTTGTCGCTTTATTGTATGCAATGCAATCGCCCTGTAATTGCTTTACTTTATACTAAGCGGTAGCAATAGTCGTAGAAGTGGCGAGATGACAAGATGCTACGATGAAGATCAAGGTGTCGCGCCGGTGACGATGGTGATCATTACGGTGCTTCGGAGATGGTGATCACAACCACAAGACGATGGTGGCCATATCATATCACTTATATTGATTGCATGTCATGTTTATCCTTGATGCATCTTATTTTGCTTTGATTGACGGTACCATTATAAGATGATCTCTCACTAAATTTCAAGGTAAAAGTGTTCTCCCTGAGTATGCACCGTTGCGAAAGTTCTTCGTGCTGAGACACCACATGATGACCGGGTGTGATAGGCTCTACGTTCAAATACAACGGGTGCAAAACAGTTGCACACGCGGAATACTCAGGTTAAACTTGACGAGCCTAGCATATACATATATGGCCTCGGAACACTAAGACCGAAAGGTCGAGCGTGAATCATATAGTAGATATGATCATTATAGTGATGTTCACCATTGAAAACTACTCCATCTCACATGATGATCGGACATGGTTTTGTTGATTTGGATCACGTGATCACTTAGATGATTAGAGGGATGTCTATCTAAGTGGGAGTTCTTAAGTAATATGATTAATTAAACTTAAATTTATCATGAACTTAGTACCTGATAGTATTTTGCTTGTCTATGTTTGTTGTAGATAGATGGCTCGTGTTGTTGTTCCGTTGAATTTTAATGCGTTCCTTGAGAAAGCTAAGTTGAAATATGATGGTAGCAATTACACAGACTGGGTCCATAACTTGAGGATTATCCTCATTGCTGCACAGAAGAATTACACCTGGAAGCACTGCTGGGTGCCAGGCCTGCTGCAGATGCAACTGACGACGTTAAGAACGTCTGGCAGAGCAAAGCTGATGACTACTCGATAGTTCAGTGTGCCATGCTTTACGGCTTAGAACCGGGACTTTAACGATGTTTTGAACGTCATGGAGCATATGAGATGTTCCAGGAGTTGAAGTTAATATTTCAAGCAAATGCCCGGATTGAGAGATATGAAGTCTCTAATAAGTTCTATAGCTGCAAGATGGAAGAGAGTAGTTCTGTCAGTGAACACATACTCAAAATGTCTGGGTATATTAATTACTTGATTCAACTGGGAGTTAATCTTCCTCATGATAGTGTCATTGACAGAATTCTTCAATCACTGCCACCAAGCTACAAGAGCTTTGTGATGAACTATAATATGCAAGGGATGGACAAGACTATTCCCGAGCTCTTCGCAATGAAAAGCTGCGGAGGTAGAAATCAAAAAGGAGCATCAAGTGTTGATGGTCAATAACACCACCAGTTTCAAGAAAAAGGGTAAAGGGAAGAAGAAGGGTAACTTCAAGAAGAACAGTGAACAAGTTGCTGCTCAAGAGAAGAAACCCAAATCTAGACCTAAGCCTAAGACTGAGTGCTTCTACTGCAAGCAGACTATTCACTGGAAGCGGAACTTCCCCAAGTATTTGGCGGATAAGAAGGGTGGCAAGGTGAACAAAGGTATCTGTGATATACATGTTATTGATGTGTACCTTACTAATGCTTGTAGTAGCACTTCGGTATTTGATACTGGTTCTGTTGCTAATATTTGCAACTCGAAACAGGGACTACGGATTAAGTGAAGATTGGCTAAGGACGAGGTGACGATGCACGTGGGAAATGGTTCCAAAGTCGATGTGATCGCGGTCGGCACGCTACCTCTACATCTACCTTCGGGATTAGTTTTAGACCTGAATAATTGTTATTTGGTGCCAGCGTTGAGCATGAACATTATATCTGGATCTTGTTTGATGCGAGACGGTTATTCATTCAAATCAGAGAATAATGGTTGTTCTATTTATATGAATAATATCTTTTATGGTCCTGCACCCTTGAAGAGTGTTCTATTTTTATTAAATCTCGATAGTAGTGATACACATATTCATAATGTTGAAGCCAAAAGATGAAGAGTTGATAATGATACTGCAACCTATTTGTGGCACTGTCATTTGGGTCATATTGGTGTAAAACGCATGAAGAAACTCCATACTGATGGACTTCTGGAATCACTTGATTATGAATCACTTGGTACTTGCGAACCGTGCCTCATGGGCAAGATGACTAAAACACCGTTCTCCGGAACTATGGAGGGAGCAACAGATTTGCTGGAAATCATACATACTTATGTATGTGGTCCAATGAACATTGAGGCTCGTGGCGGGTATCGTTATTTTCTCACCTTCACAGATGATTTAAGCAAATATGGGTATATCTACTTAATGAAACACAAGTCTGAAACATTTGAAAAGTTCGAAGAATTTCAGAGTGAAGTGGAAAATAATCGTAACAAGAAAATAAAGTTCCTACGATCTGATCATGGAGGAGAATATTTGAGTTATGAGTTTGGTTTACATTTGAAACAATGCGGAATAGTTTCGCAACTCACGCCACACGGAACACCACAACGTAATGGTGTGTCCGAACGTCATAATCGTACTTTACTAGATATGGTGCGATCTATGATGTCTCTTACTGATTTACCGCTATCATTTTGGGGTTATGCTTTAGAGACGGCCGCATTCAAGTTAAATAGGGCACCATCAAAATTCGTTGAGACGATGCCTTATGATCGGTGGTTTGGCAAGAAACCAAAGTTGTCGTTTCTTAAAGTTTGGGGCTGCGATGCTTATGTGAAGAAACTTCAACCAGATAAGCTCGAACCAAAATCGGAGAAATGTGTCTTCATAGGATACCCAAAGGAGACTATTGGGTTCACCTTCTATCACAGATCTGAAGGCAAGACTTTTGTTGCTAAATTCGGATCCTTTCTAGAGAAGGAATTTCTCTCGAAAGAAGTGAGTGGGAGGAAAGTAGAACTTGATGAGGTAACTGTACCTGCTCCCTTATTGGAAAGTAGTTCATCACAGAAACTAGTTCCTGTGACAACTACACCAATTAGTGAGGAAGCTAATGATATTGATCATGAAACTTCAGATCAAGTCACTATCGAACCTCGTAGGTCAACCAGAGTAAGATCCGCACGAGAGTGGTACAGTAATCCTATTCTAGAGGTCATGTTACTTGTCCATGGCGAACCTATGAACTATGAGAAAGCGATGATGAGCCCAGATTCCGCAAAATGTCTTGAGGCCATGAAATCTGAGATGGGATCCATGTATGAGAACAAAATATGGACTTTGGTTGACTTGCCCGATGATCGGCAAGCCATCGAGAATTAATGGATCTTCAAGAAGAATACTGACGCTGATGGTAATGTAACTGTCTACAAAGCTCGACTTGTTGCGAAAGGTTTTCGACAAGTTCAAGGAGTTGACTACGATGAGACTTTCTCACCCGTAGTGATGCTTAAGTCTGTCTGAATCATGTTAGCAATTGCCGCATTTTACGATTATGAAATATGGCAAATGGATGTCAAAACTGCATTCGTGAATGGATTTCTAGAAGAAGAGTTGTATATGATGCAACCAGAAGGTTTTGTCGATCCAAAAGGTGCTAACAAAGTGTGCAAGCTCCAGCGATCTATTTTTGGACTGGTGCAAGCCTCTCGGAGTTGGAATAAACGCTTTGATAGTGTGATCAAAGCATATGGTTTTATACAGACTTTTGGAGAAGCCTGTATTTACAAGAAAGTAAGTGGGAGCTCTGTGATATTATATGTAGACGACATATTGTTAATTGAAAATGATATAGAATTTCTGGATAGCATAAAAGGATACCTCAATAAAAGTTTTTCAATGAAAGACCTCGGTGAAGCTACTTACATATTAGGCATCAAGATCTATAGAGATAGATCAAGATGCTTAATTGGACTTTCACAAAGCACATACCTTGATAAAGTTTTGAAAAAGTTCAAAATGGATCAAGCAAAGAAAGGGGTCTTGCCTGTATTACAAGGTGTGAAGTTGAGTCAGACTCAATGCCCGACCATAGCAGAAGATAGAGAGAAAATGAAAGTTCTTCCCTATGCTTCAGCCATAGGCTCTATCATGTATGCAATGTTGTGTACCAGACCAGATGTATGCTTAGCAATAAGTTTAGCAGGGAGGTACCAAAGTAATCCAGGAGTGGATCACTAGACAGCGGTCAAGAATATCCTGAAATACCTGAAAAGGACTAAGGATATGTTTCTCGTTTATGGAGGTGACAAAGAGCTAGTCGTAAATGGTTACGTTGATGCAAGCTTTGACACTGATCCGGATGATTCTAAATCGCAAACCGGATATGTGTTTATATTGAACGGTGGAGCTGTCAGTTGGTGCAGTTCTAAACAAAGCGTCGTGGTGGGATCTACATGCGAAGCAGAGTACATAGCTCCTTCGGAAGCAGCAAATGAAGGAGTCTGGATGAAGGAGTTCATATCCGATCTAGGTGTCATACCTAGTGCACTGGGATCAATGAAGATCTTTTGTGACAATACTGGTGCAATTGCCTTGGCAAAGGAATTCAGATTTCACAAGAGGACCAAGCACATCAAGAGACGCTTCAATTCCATCCGGGACCAAGTCCCAGTGGGAGACATAGAGATTTGCAAGATACATACGGATCTGAATGTTGCAGACCCATTGACTAAGCCTCTTCCACAAGCAAAACATGATCAACACCAATGATCCATGGGTGTTAGAATCATTACTGTGTAATCTAGATTATTGACTCTAGTGCAAGTGGGAGACCGAAGGAAATATGCCCTAGAGGTAATAATAAATTTATTATTTATTTCCTTATATCATGGTAAATGTTTCTTATTCATGCTAGAATTGTATTAACTGGAAATATAATACAGGTGTGAATACATAGACAAACATAGTGTCACTAGTATGCCTCTACTTGACTAGCTCGTTGATCAAAGATGGTTATGTTTCCTGACCATAAACATCAGTTGTTATTTGATTAACGGGATCACATCATTAGGAGAATGATGTGATTGACTTGACCCATTCCGTTAGCTTAGCACTTGATCGTTTAGTATGTTGCTATTGCTTTCTTCATGACTTATACATGTTCCTACAACTATGAGATTATGCGACTCCCGTTTACCAGAGGAACACTTTGTGTGCTACCAAACGTCACAACATCACTGGGTGATTATAAAGGAGCTCTACAGGTGTCTCCAAAGGTACATGTTGAGTTGGTGTATTTCGAGATTAGGTTTTGTCACTCCGATTGTCGGAGAGGTATCTCTGGGCCCTCTCGATAATGCATAAGCCTTGCAAGCAATGTAGCTAATGAGTTCGTTATGGAATGATGCATTACATAACGAGTAAAGAGACTTGCCGGTAACAATATTGAACAAGGTATTGACATACCGACAATCGAATCTCGGGCAAGTAACATACCGATTACAAAGGGAACAACGTATGTTGTTATGCACTTTGACCGATAAAGATCTTCGTAGAATATGTAGGAGCCAATATGAGCATCCAGGTTCCACTATTGGTTATTGACCGAAGACGTGTCTCGGTCATCTCTACATAGTTCTCAAACTCGTAGGGTCCGCACGCTTAAAGTTAGATGACAGTTATATTATGAGTTCATGTGTTTTGATGTACCAAAGATAGTTCGGAGTCCCGGATGTGATCACGGACATGACGAGGAGTCTCAAAATGGTCGAGACATGAAGATTGATATATTGGACGACTATATTCGGACACCGGAATGGTTTCGGGGTGTTATCGAATATATATCGGAGTACCGGGGGGTACCGGAACCCCCGGGGGGGTTAATGGGCCACATGGGCCCAAAGTGGAGAAGAGGAGGGGCGGCCAGAGCAGGCCGCGTGCCCCCTCCCCCTCTAGTCCGAATAGGACAAGGAGGGGTGGCAGCGCCCCCCTTTCCTTCCTCCCCTCTCTCCCTTCCTTCCCCCTCTCCTAGTTGGACAAGGAAAGGAGGGAGTCCTACTCTCGGTGGGAGTAGGACTCCTCCTGGCGCGCCCCTCCTGGCCGGCCGCCCCCTCCCCCCTTGCTCCTTTATATACGGGGCCAGGGGGGCACCTCTAGACACAACAACAATTGATCCTTGAGATCTATTAGCCGTGTGCGGTGCCCCCCTCCACTATATTCCACCTCGATAATATCGTAGCAGTGCTTAGGAGACGCCCTCGTCAGTAGAACATCATCATCGTCACCACGCCGTCATGCTGATGGAACTCTCCCTCGACAGTCGGCTGGATTGGAGTTCGAGGGACGTCATCAAGCTGAACGTGTGCAAGAACTCGGAGGTGTCGTGCTTTCGGTGCTTGATCGGTCGGGCCGTGAAGACGTACGACTACATCAACCGCGTTGTGCTAAAGCTTCCATTTTTGGCCTACGAGGGTACGTGGGCAACACTCTCCCCTCTCGTTGTTATGCATCACCATAATCTTGCGTGTGTGTAGGATTTTTTTTTTGAAATTACTACGTTCCACAACACAAAATACTATCTATGTGGATCAATTGTGTCGAATAATTACATAGACATGCTCAAATTCAATAGAATCTAGTTGTCTGATGGATCAATGACCGTTCCTTACGCGAATTGGAAATATCATGACCCCATCCTAATATTTGGATACAATTTATATCTTTAACCAATGTGTACATCAGTCTTTTACGTGTAGTTTCACTCTCCATCGGTGGTCTCTCACACATGCTCACACACACTCTCCCGAGGTGTCTTTCTCGCAGACATGCTCTCGATATAACCCTCCCTCCCTCTCGTAACCATTTATGACTGTTTTCACTAACCTTTATCACAAGCACTCTTCCTCTCACAAGCATACACACGCACAATCCCCATCAACCCTTTCTATATACACAGACCTGCCTACGTGTCTCCTATACGCACATTATCTTTAGGCCCGTCTCTCACGCATTGTCTCACACCTCTCTTCCTAATCGACGAGTGTGATTCAAGCAGAGCATTCTGTAGGATGCCCCTTAAAGTTAGGTTGGATGAATAGGGGTTACCTTAGTCCGAGAAACTAGGGTTACAAATCCTAGCTGGCTTTGTCAGTGGACACAGAGTCCTTCAAATTTTGCTATCTTTTTCTTGAACGACTAGTCATCGATGGGTCTCCCTAAATGTGTCACGGGCTGACCAATGTGCCGCAGGACGGAACCGAACGAAGGGCCTCACCTCGACCCACCGGACCTCATGCAGTGACACACCCTCTGCCCCCACGTCTCGTTATCTTCTCACCCCCACACATACCAACACAGACACCACACACAAAAAATCTCCTCGTGCCTCTATCCCCTCCCCCCTTGCATATACAAACTCAAGGGAATCTCTCTCGTGACATCATATTCGTCTCTCTCTCTCTAGACCACTCTCATTTCTCGTGCTATCTTTCCCACGACCTCCCTCCCGCCGGCCCCTCTATCCATGCCTCTCTCGAATACGTAATACACACACATACCTCTCTAGGCCCTGCCAAATGCATCAACTACACATTCACACATGTTACATCACGTACTCCATTGATCTAAAAAGCCCTCTCTTCATGTTTATTTCGCATACAACATTCCTTTTGAATAAAGTGTGGCCAAAAAGTTATTTTAGAATTTCTGCATGTATACAACATTACAAAGTTATATGGAGGAGTATGAATGCTAACACTACTAGGGAAAAGCCTAGCAGCAGCGCGGGTTAGGACTATCAGTAGCACGGGGACCGGCGCTACTAATAAGGCACTACAGCTAACGTATAGCAGTAGCGCCTGTTGTCCCATGCTACTGCTATACATGAATAGCTGTAGCGCTCTTTAGAAAAGGGCGCTGCTGATATTATCTGCAGCGCTGTTTACAAGGAAGCGCTACTGGCAAGGCGGCGCTACTGCTAAATCCCCCCCCCCCTCGCTACTACTAGTTTTGTTAGTTTTTTCCCTACATATTTGTTTTGTATTTGAATAGGCTTTATACAATAATCTTTAGCATATCATACACATACAAATGTAATCATAGCATATACATACAATTAGTCTCATCAAATCATGTCATCATCATAATCATCATCCAACACAAAGTGGTCTCTCGTCATCATCTTGAAAATAGCGATACAAGTCTCGATTACTTCCAAATACATCATCATCCATCTAAACAATGATATACGCGAGAAGAGCTATCACTTTGAGTACATGAGTTTGTATCCCTCTCTCGCATTAGCGTGAACCTAAACTAACTACTGCCTGTCACTCGGAAACCGGAAACCGGTACACCTGGGCCTGACACTCCGGCCACTCGTCGTATATATACTCCTGGCTTAGCACTTCTTCGCCATCTATGATCTATGCACCTGCATCGTCAGATGAGTCGATGATATGCAACATATATAGTTGAGCAATAGAAAGTGACAGACTTGGCAAAAATAGAAACAACATATCATAATCATAAATAACAAAGTTCATCGTACCCAAAATGCCCTAACTAGACTGATTTTTGCTAGTCAAGGAGGAGGACGGTTTAAGTACATCACAAATAAAGTTTCACCGTGCATAACTCAAATTTTTGCCATACAGAAAGTATGGACTAAACAGACACATTGTCATATATCGACAATCACTCCACCATCTCGTGCCATCCATCCATGTTGGGGAGATAGTCCTCGAGCTTAGTGAAAGGCTTCATGTCGAGACGCTGAGAGGCTATCCATGTTCGGACGTCTTCCCGCGACATTTGTCCTTCTCCATAGAACATCCCTATTTTTCCGACGACCTCCTTCATGATGATTTGGGCAAGTTCGTGCTGGATGTTATAGAACTCAGCTCGAAGTCGATGATCCTCGATATCTCCTATGTCCTTTGCCCATTGCAGAATATGGGCATCGCCGGATCTAGGTGACATGCGAAGGTTCTGGTGATCCCGTCTGTACTCCAGCATGTGGTGTAGGACATAGAATCCATCATTAAGAGAACCGTTCGGTTGCTGGATCCAGCAGAAGTCGGTCTTATGGCTGAAGGCAACCCTGCCGCCCCTTCTCTTCTTGTGCCTAACCTCTCCACCCCTTGCTTGGTAGTAAAACATAGCACTATCGAGAACATCCTTGATTGGGTGTAATCCTTTTTGTGAATGTTCTTCGACGAGTCCAAGTAAAGAGCGTGGGAGAATCGGGGGTAGAGGATGATGAGGATGGCGCGCCCGCCGCTGTGCAAAATAAGTACACCTCAAATTAATTAGCCTCCACCGTGCAAATGAAAGATTGAAATCAAAGGAAGGATAGCAGCGCGAATGACTTACACGGGATGATAAGGCACGAGAATCGTCTCCTTGTCCTTATTGGCGAGCATGAAACTGATGATGTAATCCCTCGCGTATTCACCGTGCTTTGCGCAGACTCCCAAGAAGCCCTCGTGCATGTAGTACGGGTTAGCGACACAGATATGAGGTATCTGCTCAACTCCGATGATGTAGTTCATGTGCAAGGCATAAAGGCGGACAAACGTAAAATCCAGCTTCTTCACGTGAAACATGTCGAATATGTTATCGAACCGGAGGAAGAACTTATCCGCGGGGAAGAAGTCGACGTACAACATTTGCCGTAGAATGTTAACCACGTAGAGTGGGTATCCTAGATCTTTCGAGGTGATGAGGCCTTTCTCTACCCGCAGCATATTGTCATGAAGTCTCCTTAGATCGCTGAATTTGGCCCGTAGCGCTGTTGTAGGTAGGATTGGTTGACCAGGGATATGCCATTTATCTGCATCGGGGATATCTATACGGTACTGAAGCAGAGGATGCTGAGGTGGCTGGATCATAGAATCAGCTTTTTTGCCTTTCCTCGCTCTCTTCCTAGACTTCTTTACTACCGGAAGGTCGTCCATAATACGTTGAGACGGCAATTCAGGTACCGACTCATGATGCTCAAACCTTGAGGAGGCGCTAGTATAGACATACTGTTCAGCACCATCGTCATCCTCATCCTCATCCATGGCGACGTCATCAGCGACTAATGGAGCCTCCTCCTTACCTCATCCGCTATCACCCAACCCTACACCCGATGCTAATTGGGTAGGTGGGGTGTTGATGTTCATACCTTGCTGAGGCTGCGTGCTCATGGGTGTGCTCCCGGCCGCCTCCAGACGAAGCAGACTCTTTGGCCACAACAGGACTCACCCATTGCAACAATCACCAAGCCGCCGCGGGGTCTCATCGTCATCCTCCACTAGTATTAGAGGAGGCAAATTCTCATGGCCCGATTTGACACTGGCCACGGAAACCTTGAAGACGTTTGGGGGAATCGGCCGGCTGTGGAACAATGGTTCCTTCGGCTCCATTATCGTCGCCTTCCCCACGTCCACCTTCTGGTCGCCGATGGTGTATAGTATGGTGCACGGGGTTTCGTCGGCCTGCAAAGAAAAGTCTAGGACGTGAGACATCCGAAAGGCAACGAAAATAGGAGATTATACATTTATATTGAAGGGGGCCGGTGTGACAGATACCGTGAGGGCGTCGAGCTCAGCCAAAGACGAAGCACCGCCGAGCACTTCCGGTGCGGGAGCCGGTGCGGGAGCCGGTGCAGGAGCAGGTGATGGTGCAACGCTAGTCGAGTTGCTCCCCAAGAAGTCAGTAAGGGGAAAGTCCTCTGCATTTTTTTCTAGATTTTTCCTTGTCCAAGTGAAAACAGCTAGAACCAAGGAAGTAGACAAATCTGCAACCACCTGTTTTGCGGCAGCTACCGCTGTTGCGACTGTCTGAGATGATTTCTTCTCAATCGCAATCTCAACCTTCTTGTTGATGTTTTCTTCAGTTAACTTCCGTCTTTCCTTTCTCTCCTCCATGGTCTCACGGTAGTACTTCTTCCACGTGGCACCGTCTCCGACACCGTGCACTCGTCCATACGACGGTCGAGTATCCACCGGTTGTCGTTTCAATATGTTCAACACCCAGTTGAATGGAGTGTCCCACTTGGGCCTCACCAATGCCTCAGACGGCGAGTCGCTTTCGGCCGCAATCCTGTGCTGCTCTCTCTGCAAAAAGTACAAGGATCGTTTACAAATATGACTAATGTGTGCAGTCGAAATGATCAGAAACTAAAATTACCAGCAGTCTCATGAACTCCGTAATGATCGGTTTTGTCTCGTAAACCTTCTTCACTGGGTCCTAACGGTGCCGGGCCCTGAGGATGTCACGCTCCTGCGGGACGGTGAACTCCGCCAAGGGGTCTGGGATGCCCAGACTCACGGCTTCCGGATCCTCCTTGGCCCATTTGGACCTCTTTCTGCCTTAACCACGGCTTCCGAGGTGGTGGCTCCCAATGTTCCTCTCTTGAAGCCCCTTCATGTACTTAGACTTTTTTTGGAAGCTTCAGCCTTGCAAGCCTCCTTGAATATTTGAAAGTGCTCTTCCGTGATTGTCGGATTATCCTTTACAATCTCGGAGTAGGGTTCCTTCTTGTCAATGATCTTTGCTTTCACTCGATTTTTCCAGGCGGCCAATGCGTTGATAAACTTGGTCATGGCGTGTTTGTTTATCTTCTTCATTGCCAGGTCCTCATCTGGATCTTCATAATCCTTCTCATTCCGGCCCGGGAACAAGAATATCTGGTGAAACGTTTTTAGGAGGGAGCGCCTCATATTTTCTATCTTCTGTAGTTTCTCATCGTTGATGGTGGCAGTTGTCCATACGATGCAGCCTATTTGATTGCCGTAGCATGAGCGCGCTTCCTCGGGCGCCTTTGGCTCAAAATTGTTGTCGTCCACCTCCGTGACCACCAGTCTAGTAGTCTTGAGTTTGTTAGGAAGCCGTTGCCTCTTTGCTTTCGGTTCTACACCGGCTCCGCTCCCCGAGGCAGCGCCGGTCTCAGTCTCAGCGCCGGTCTTGATGCCGGTCTGAGTCTCAGCGCCGGTCTCAGTCTCAGCACCGGTCTGCATGTCGGTCTCAGTCCCTGGTGCCACCGGTGGGCCCAGCAACAACATCGGTTGATCGTCGGCAAGGCTAAAAAATTCATCTACCGCCCGATAGACGTCCTCGCAATCACCAGAACCCTGTCCTTCATCATTGCTAGCCATGTTTCCTATGATTAAATCTAGTCAATTAATTCTAGACCTAATAAAATGAATAATGACATAAAAAGGCCTATTGTTTTGCAGGAACGTTGACTCCATCCTGGTGCGGAAAATCCCGGGCACTCAATATGTCCTAGTTTGTAGCACAAGTCATGCCAAAATTCACGGAAAATTTCGGCATGACCTTTGATAAAAAATGGACAAAACGAGAACCTGAAATTTGCTGGAACAGAAATGAATCAACATTCCGGCAAAACATAGGCCACTCAGCTTCATTCCCTGGAAACAACAAAGCCAGTTGGCACAATCGAACCACTTCAATGAAAAGATATAACATGAGCAAACACTATTGAGGAATTTGCATATAACATGGCCACTTCAATGAAAAGATATAATCAACAATAATGGAATATGCAAATGAACATCAATGACATATATCATACAAAAACAATCTTGTTTTTTGTTTACATAGCAACAATTAGTTTGACCAAGTTTTTGAAAAGAAAAACAATTCTATTTTTTGTTTATAGCTAAATGCCATAGCTACTGTTTTTTATTTATAGCTAAATACTTTTGTTTTTTGTCTAAAGCTAAAAGTCTAGGAACTACATTTTCTCTAACCCTTCTGAGCTCACCAAAATTTCCACAGCAAGACCTTAGTACCTACACTCAATTTCTTCAAAAATATTCAGGTCCATAGTCCAAATAATTCAAATTTCATTTGAATGAAATTTGGAACAAATTCAGGTCCGTAGTCCAAATATTTTTTATAGCTAAGTGTTTTTTGTTTATAGCCTCTCTTAATTTAAATCTAAATGCTACTATTATTCATATACCCTCTATTATTTTAAAGCTAAATGGAATTACTGTTTAGGCATTTTCATAAAAATTACCCTAGCTAATTTCCTAAAAAAATTGCTAATCATTTTTCCTAAGTGCTATAAAATGCCTACTGCCCTAAAAAATCTAGGGTTCATATGAACACCTATGGTTCATATGAACATCAACACAGTATCAACATATATATGAATTGCCCTAGTAGAGAGAGGAGGGTAGGGGACAGGAGAGGCAGAGCCTTATGGTTGGCGGCGAGGGCAGGCTCTGGCTCGGGCGGTGGAGGTGAGGTCGAGGGCGGCGGCGGTGATCTCGAGGGAGGCGACAGTGAGGTCGATGACGGCCTCGGGCGGCGGCTGTGAGGTCGAGGGGGCTGCCTCGGGCGGCGGCGGTGTGGTCGAAGGCGGCGGGCGGCGGTGGTGTGGTCTAAGGCGGCCTCGGGCGGTGGCAGTGTGGTCGAAGGCGGCAGGGTGACGGCGGCGATGGAGCAGTTGGGGATAGGGGGGAGTAGAGGGGGGAAAGGACATAGCAAACTTTTGAGCCCGGGCTGCCGGGATTTGAGTCAAACTAGCAGCAGCGCGTTTTGCCGAAACGCGCTATAGCTAAGATAGCTATAGCGTGTTCCAGAGAAACGCGCTACAGCTATCCCTTTCTGTTTTATTTTTATTTTTCTTTTGTTTTCTTTACATTTTCTTTTTTTCATTTCTCCTTTTTCTATTTCTTTCATTTTCATTTACTTTTCTACTTATTTTTCTATTTATTCTCTTTTTCATAGCAATAGCACTCTACAGCATAAACGCGCTGCTACAATGTTTTTAGCAGTAGCGTGCTTCTGGGAGAACCGCTACTACTATTCCTAGCCTACCGGCATTAGTGAGGGAATTTTAGTAGTAGCGCTTTTGTGTGAAGATGCGCTACTGCCAAAACTATGGTTGTAGCATGGTTTTGCAACAAGCGCTACTACTAAGTAGCGCTAGCGCCGAGTTTTGACCAACGCTACTGCTATACCTCTGTGTATAACATTTTCCCTAGTAGTGTAATTTGCATTCCATGGTGCCCACAATGATATTTATTCCGCACTGTGAATTTGTATATTTGTATACTATATATAAATTTAGTCATAACAAAGAGAAATTAAGAGCATCTCTCTCTCCATCACATACCCCCCCCCTCAACGCCCCTTTCACGTACGCACACAAACTATCCCCAGGTCCTCTAAAAGTAGGCCCCCAACACATTCACGCATGTTTCATCTTTCTCTCGTGATATATATAGTGATGATCATTGTATTTGAAGCGAAAGCACGATACGTACATTGGACTTCAGAATCCACTCATTATGGTCACCATTTACGTTTTTTGGTTATTATACAGTCACGGGCTCACTGTACAGCTCTGTATTTGCTCAAGACACAACTAGTTGACCAGTTAAACGCCCCACGTGGCACCTCTAGTGTTGCATCACATTATCTCACTACCATTGGGCCCACCTGTCAGCTTGTATCTACTCTACATCTACCCTCTTATAAAATACACTCTTATAAAAAACAGAGTTGGTGATAATGGTGTGCCTGCCATCCTGCGATATAGGCCGTCCGATTTATATCTGACGGATAGGAAGGAAACTATGGTAATTTGGCAAAAAGGTACCCACACACCTCTCCACATTTGCAAATAAGGCCTTCCCTCATTCATCCTTTTCTCTCACAAGATAAACTAGTCATACAAATGCATCTTGATGTTACATGCAACGCACGGGCATCTTGGTAGTAAGAATGAAAACAAACGACAAAAAAATATTGTACGGTGGTTCGAAGTCATGACCGCAGGCACAATGGACAAGGTGGCCTTGTATTGGTATGATGAGCCGTCTGTTTTTACACATACGAGTTGGTGTGGTGATTATACACACAATGCATGCACATGAACTGCATGCACTCAACACTCACACGAACACATGCAGCCACGCGCGCACGCAACACTCACACGTACACACGCAGCCATGCACGCACGCAACACTCACACGCACACACGCACGCATGCATGCACACACCAGTATACCACATGACCAACACACACTCTCACACTCAAGTGCTCAACCTACACGTGCATGCGCACACATCAAGCCCTGACAAACACATACACAACCAAGTGATTCCCGCGCACCGGTTGGAGTCTTGTCGTGCCTGCATAAATTTGTGTTTATCTGACCTTTTCCCTATGCGAACTGATAGGTGGGACCCACAAGTAACATGGTCAATTTGACTAGTCAACATGGTGCCATGTAGACTATTTGGCCGGTCAACAGAGTGCAATCCGATGCAGAACCATGAGCAAGTGACCGTATAATCACCGCAAAACGTATATAGTGACCGGAATCAGCTTATTCTGAAGTTCAGTAACCGTATTACACTTTTCTCTCTGTAGGCCCTCCAAAACTACATGTCTACACGTTCTCGCATGTTACATCTAACAACTATGCATTATAGCACTACCACTACACTCTAACACAATAAATCATATGTGTTTTTAGTTTTACTAGATATCATATTGTTACTTAATTATTCAGTTTGCATACATTAAAATTGCCTTTCAAATATATGGCCAGTATCATCTACCGCGCGGGAAAAATACCGCCCTTTCCTGTTTAATCGGGTTTGTATCGATGGATCGTGCGGAACAACAGAACTATAGTACTATACAGTACAAGTGACAGTTCACTGGGCCGCCGTGTCGTGTACTCCTCCATTGTAAGAGTGGAGCACTCGCTTTCATAAATCTTCTAGTCCCTTTCGCCGACATGTGGGACATCAAGCTACCGGGTCCACATGCCATACCGAAATACAGTGCAGAGCAGCCGGGGTGAAGCACCCCAGTCATGGCACCGGTGTAGTAATGAGCAATGAGGTGTCAAATCACAAAGATGCACCTTTCCCGCCATTAAGTTGGAAGGACAAAGTAATAATGCTAAAAAAAGAAGTTGGAGGGACGAAGCAATCATCATTTCACTCATTGCCTAATCCGCTTCTCCCTCATCTTCTTCAAGTTAACCACGTGTTGCTTCTGCCGTTGTTCTGCCTCATGTGGGACACGGATCGGCTTGCTAAAGCACTGACACGTGGGACCGCATGTTAGCAAACCGCCAGGACAACGTCCTCTAAAAATAAGAAACCTCCCCTGCCATCCGCGCGGCAAAATCACCTCCTTTTTACCAATCGTGATTCTATAATTTTTTAGATCAATATAATTGAGATTTGTATAGATAGCATAGAGGAGCAAAACCAAGTGGTACGGTTAAGGGCATCCACAATGTGTAGACAAATGTAAAAATAGCTTTTGGCATCGTGGGAACCATTGTGGACGGTGCTGCCAAAGCCAAAAAGATGGAACTGGAGCTCCCTGATTGATTGATTGAAGGAATAGAAAAATGCAACGTCTCTCCTCTTTCTCCCGTGCTTGGATGCATGTACAGTATAGAGCATAGAGTCTACTCCCCTGTTCCTTCTATCTCAAATCACAAAGCAGTGAGGCATCAAATCACAAAGAACGGACGAAGCAACCACCATTTCACTCTTCGCTGACTCCGCTTCTCCATCGTCTTCTTCGAGAAACCACCTCACCGCACTAAGGGGTGTTTCTTTCCAGGGACTTTTTGGTGTAGGGACTAGAAGAAGTCCCTCCTAGAGACTGTTTAACTAAACAGGAGGGACTACTAGGGACTAAAATTGCTTTTTGGGACTAAATGAAGAAGACTCTCAAGGAGAGTTTTTTTGGGACATTTTGGGACTTTTCAACAATGCCCCTCCCTGCACCCATTGCCCTGCCACCCCATGGTGTTGTTTGGTTGTTATTTTTCTGTATACTAGGGGTAACATGGTAATTTAATAACCTCTGAAGGGACTAGGGACTTTTTAGTCCCTGGAAACAAATAGGGAGGGACTTTTTAGGGACTAGGGACTTTTTAGTTAGGACTAGAAAAAAGTCCTAGGACTTATGAACCAAATAGGGCCTAAGCTGGACGGACGACGCTATTGTGTACTAGTAGTACTAGTACATTTACGCGTCCTTTGGTTCAACAGACTTCCTAGATGCAAATAACGCGGTTGTCTTGGCTTGCAGGCGGCACTTGCGAATGACTTACCGTGGTCTCCCTCAATGGTGTTCTCCGTCGAATGCACTTCGCCAAACCACAACATTCCAGATAACATCGACGTCACCGCAATGGGGAAGGAAGTCAAATATAGTTACTACCTCCATTTTCTTTTGTACACAAGGCCAGTATATCAAAATTACAATTTGCAAAAGGCCACTAACACTAATCGAGGCAAAATTGATGGGGTTGGCTTGTACTAGCAACAAAGGACATTAATATACCCTACATGCACGCGGAAGTGAGAAGGTTGGTTTGCATGGCGCTGCATTAATCAAGCGATGAGGAGTAAGATGGTTAACTCTTTTGGATTTGGAGAAAAAATACGCATTAATTGACACGTCAAACGAGGATTTGTATCGATTAATCCCGCGAAGGAAAACCCCGCCTTTCTTTTTTAACACCAGTACTCCTAGTACGTACAAACTTATCCTGTTTGGGTCGGCCTTGCATTGCCATACTTTGCCACACATTTTTGCCAAGCTTGCCAAGTTTTCAAAATGAAAAGGAGGTAGACTTGCGCACGACTGTCGCGGTCGCACCGCACCCTCACATGGTCGCTCCTGCACGCCGCGGTCGCACCGCACCCTCACACAGTCGCTCTTGCATGCCGCAAACCCAACCAAGGGAACGCACCCTCACTGACATGTGATGTCGCATGTAAACAAACCAAACTCAGACATCCTACCACTGACACATAATTTTCATTCATATAGTATGTTTATCCAACCGCATATTGGGGAGGATCCGTACGGCCCGTGCGGTGGTCTGTTGGGGAAGAAGAAGAGGTGAGGAAGAAGGGTTAGGAGACGTAGGATATTCATCCAACCGCCTGAAATGGTAGACTGACCCAAATGATGAAAGTCAGGCGATTTGCATAACAATATATGTTTTACACATAAAAAGATCAATAAAAACAACAACATAAAGAAAAACTATCACTGCTCACGAAACGAGACGGCCTCGTCGTCTTTGCTACACGCGCGAACCAGCTGTAGCTACTGACGTGTGTCTCCGCACCATGGTTGTCCTCGGCCTCCAGCTGCTCGTTCACGCAGAGCATGCAAGCGCTCTACATGGATGAGAGCACCGCCCGATTCAAGTCGAGGACGTCCGGTTCCGCCTGCAGGAGGGCCTTGATGGCAGCGACATTTGCGCACTCCGTGTTGAGTCGAGCCTCCGCCTCCCGGTTCAAGTCCAGGATGTCTCGTTCCGCCTGTAGGAGGGCCTCGATGACAGCGGCATCCGCGCGCTCCATGTCGAGTTGATCCTCTGCCACCCGGTTCAAGTCCAGGACGTCCGGTTCCGCCTGCAGGAGGGCCTTGATGGCAGCGGCATCCATGCGCTCTGCCTCAAGTTGAGCCTCCGCCGCCCGGTTCACATCCACGACATCTGGTTCTTCCTGCAGGAGAGCCTCGATGGGAGCAGCATGCGCGCGCTCCGTGTCGAGTTGAGCCTCTGCCTCCCGGTCCTCCTTTAGTATCGCCAAGTTGAATCGCTGGTCCGCCTGCACCATGGGGGACTCGGACGTCGGCACGAAGTCCGCGTCCATCGTCTCATACCCATCGGGGGCCTTCTGCGCCGCGACCTCCGCCATAAACATTGAATCGGCTTCCTCCTCCTCGTAGCTTGGCTCCAGAGAACTCGAGGATTGGCCCGCCGCAAAGCAATCTTGGGAACGGAGGTCTGTGGCGCCGACCGCCGCCGCAATTTCTGCGCGGTGCTCTAGCGTCAGCATCTTGTAGTACGTGATCTTGAGGCGCACCATGGCTTTCTGACGAACTAGGGGACGCTTGATGCGGGCTTGGGGATCGAAGGGTGGTGGAATGGGCTGGATATTAGGTGTGGTTTTCGGGCAGTGGCTGGCGTAGGCCGAGCAATGAAGGTTCTGGTGTGAATAGTGGTTCCGGTGACGACCGGTCAATCGGTTTTGACGATACATCGCTCTTGTCGCGTTCGCGTTGCACCCCAGTAGCCTGGACCCTCCACGTCGCTCACCGAATGTAATGCGCTTCGTCTTGCGTTTTCGCTCGCTTGTGGAACCACATTTGAGAGCAAACCGACGTCCCTCCCCCTCCCCCGCCCGCGTCATTTATACTACCGCTCCCTCAGTTTTATGCGGAGTAAATAAAAACAGAGGGAGTATACTACTGATTAGGATCCCCTGATGTGGTCGAACCCATTGAGTAACTGACATACGGGGCCTAGCAAGCATTGGGTCCGCCAATAAGTGACCGAAAGGGAGGGTAAGGCAGGGATACCTATGTCAGAGGATCCACTTCCACTACTAGTCCCTCCTTCCATTTACTATACAGGGCCTAATGCATTTTTTGGGGCTAACTTTGACCAAATGTTAGAGTAATAATATCTGACATGCAACTTACACAAAGCATACGGTAAAATTTGTATGTGAAAGGAGGTTCCAATGATATAATTTTCACATTATACATCTCATGTACTATTGATCTTGTCAATAGTCAAATGCGGTTTTGAAAAAACGCATTAGAGCACGGTTAATAATATAGCCAGTCGATGGCTATAAGGAACTGCCATGTCATCTATAGCCATCATCAATTATATGCACTCATACAGTAGTGTGGGCTATAAGGTTGGCTATTTCCCGCAAAAAAATTATAAGGTTGTCTATTGTATTAGTACTTTTTCCATCTCTCTATCTCTTTCTTCATATTTATTGTATTTAACTAGGAATGCGTATATAGCTAGGCTCTTGCATGAGAGCTCACTCCCCTTACTTTTTCACATCTCTCTCCTCCACATAGGCCCTATATAAATGGAAGGAGGGAGTACTACTATGAGCACTGCATACTCTAGTACAGATGTTGTCAGTACTCCACTAGTACTTGTAACATCCCAATTTTTAATTTGGATATTATACATAGATCATCATATGCATGTCATATTTGTTTTTGTCATCCTTGGAATCTTAAGCAACTCAAGGACCCACGGAGAGAGTTGGAGGTTTCACAAAATTCATATTTGAGTTTTACTCAAATTTGAAGAAAAAGATCAATTTGGTTTTATTATTTTCTCTCTAATTATTTCCAATATAACAAATAAATGAGAGAAGATAATATGAGTTCTTCAAATAGAGAAATATTGGAGAAAGAATTTTATAATAAAATTATGACTTTTCTAGTATTTTATTTGCTATTTTATTTGAATTAGAAAAGTATGCATTTTCCAAAATTGCATTTTTAGGCCACAAAAATGTTCACTTTGTTCTAAATATTTCATTTAGACGGTGAAAATTGTTTTTGGCGTTTTTAGATTTTTTTTATATTTATTAGGATTTTTTCCTTTTTGGCCGAAATATTTTTAAAAAATGGTCCCGGACAGAACTGGGCCGTTGCCCAGCCGGCCCGCAGCGCCGCTGCCTTCCCGCCTCGCCGCACCGTTGCCTCACCGGGCTCCTCACGCCGTTGCCGCTTGGCCCCTTGGCGAAGTCGGAGCCCCCCCTTTATAATCCCCCCCCCCCACAAAGCCCTCGTCCCGCCCCGCCACCGCACGCCGCCCCAAAGCGGCGCCGCCGCCGCCTTCCGCCGCCCGCGCCACCTCCCAGCGCTGCCGCCCCGCGCCGTCGCCGTCGTCGAACACTGCCGCCCGTGCCGGATCTCGCCGGAAACCGGCGCGGTTGACCAGTCGGTTTTTTCTCGGTTAAACCCTGGTTTTATTTATTTTTCCGGTTTATTGTTTTTGATCGGGTTTTTGTCGGTTTATTTATTTAACGGACGTTCGTCCGTTCGTTCATTTTAATGAACGTTATTCGCCGGTTAGGTTTAGAAAGCGAACGTTCGTTCGTTAGTCTTTTCTTTTTATTTTATTTTTCGCCAGGGACCTATCTGCGATTATTTTTATCGCGATTCAACCCATGATTTTCAAACTAGTATAACTTTTTACTCGTTTATCCAAATAAGATGAAACCAGCGCCAAAATCTTCGTCTCGAAGCCCTCTCTCCAGTTAGTCAACTTGAACATGATTTTGGTACTGTAAAAATTTCACTTTAGTCTAGATTAGTAAACGATCTTATTTCATTCGTATTTTGAGTTTCATTGCTCCGTTTGAGTTGAATCTTTTTGCAAACCATAGCTAATCACATGTACTTTCTGTTAAGATCTAATTCACATGTTAATATTGTTGTTAGGTTTTGACTCTTGATAGTTTAAGCCATTTCTTGTTTCGTGTTCGATTTGGATCTTTTCTCAAGTTTTCTTGTGTTTCGTTTGAATGATTGCTTATGTATGCTACTGTTTGTCTATGCTAGATTACCCGGAGTGCGAAGCTTGTTACTATGAATCTCTGGAGTTTGCAGATCGTCAGCAAGGCAAGTTACACTTTGATCATACTCTTTTATACCCAGTTTTTACTATGTATTAGTTCTGCCCCAAAAATAATTGCATTGGTAGGATTGGGAATATGTGGTTTTGGTTGTAGTGTTTTGAGGTAGGAACCTAATACCTTTTGATCACCCCGGGAATATACGTTATGCTTATTATTGCTTAGCCATGCTCATAGACGGGGATTGGATCGTGATTCACACATGGAAGTCTGAGAGTTATTTTAATTGGATAACATTAAAGTGGCAACTTTAATACAAATCTGGTTGGATTGGTTGAGGCACGTGGAGTACCCAGTGTTGTCTCTTTTGGTAATCCCGGAGTACCTGTGTGATTATCCTATGGAATGCCACCCAGGCTCAAAGGGATCATAAGATTTTTCATGCTAGAAACTTCCGTGTGCAGCCACAGGCCATTATGGGCTCTGGCATAGTTGAGTAAGTTGCGTGAGCTCTTGAAGAGGTAGACTAGCAAATGTAGAGGGTTATAGGTGGTATTGTCTACCCGGAGTAGAGAGTTAATGCTTCAGAAAGCTATGTCTCGATCATCCGATCATGGATGCGGTCGAGTCTTGTGGGGTAAAGTGTGCAAACCTCTGCAGAGTGTATAAACTAATCATGGTTAGTTGTGTCCCCGGTTATGGACATCTTGAGTATCTAGTACTTGAATCTATTGATGTGATCTCAGCAAGTTACTTTAATTAATCATGATGATGGGTTAATGATGATACTTTTAATTGGGATTTGAGTGGGAGGAACCTTCTCAAATAATGGGCAACTTGGGAGTAGTTAAATAAATTTATTCCTTTGTAGTAAGGAAATACTAGCTTTATGCAAAACATAAAACTTACAGCCTCCACCAACCAAATATTGCATGTAGATATAGTATTTGCATTATCATTGCTTTATAGTGTAACTATGCCAGCATATTCCATGTGCTGACCCGTTTTGGGCTGCAACGTCTAATGTTGCAGACTACTCAGACGACAAATAAGGTGCGATATGTTGTTGTTTTGCACTCAGCTATGTCCTTGGAGTTGATGGACACATTTACCTTCAAAGCCTTCTGCTGTTATCTAGTTTAGATGGCCTTCAGCCATGATTTATTTATGTTATCATACTCTTTATGAGGACTCGATGTAATAAGTGTGTGATTGAAACTCTGTTATAATTCCTCGAGTACTATGCGTGTCAGCATTACCGATCCAGGGTGACACTGATGCATAGAGACTTGACCGTTTGAGGTCTGGTCGCTACAGTACTATTGGACAGGAAGCTTAAAAAAAGTTACTATTGGACTGGCTATACGTGGCAAAATCCTAGTAGGAAGAGCATGCGCGAGAACAAGCACATTCACGTGGTTGAAAACAAATTGGAAACCATCTCGAGTACAATTCTAGGAGTACGTACGAATCTAACAATATTGATTGGGCGTTGTTGAATGTTGATACTTTCTTCTGTAAGTTTGATGAAAGTAGAGATACTTTGACTACACATAAAACTTATATGTAAACAAGAAAGGATCAGAGGGAGTATCTTGTACGTTCAAAAACGAAACAAACATTGAATACCCTTTATATATGATTTGCGTATGCTATGATCACCAGTTAAAAATTTTGAATCCTCCTTAGGTATCACACATGCCCCCACTCGTTCTCTCTCGATTTCACCTTGGGGTCCATAGATCGATTGAAAGAGGACTGGGGTGGGTACAATACATTCATTTCGCTTATGAACATACAATATACTCCCTCTGATCCCCATAGACACCCCCCCCCCCGTGTGAGGGAGGATGGACACGACCGGAGGGCAACATGATCGATGGAGAAGAGGGTTGAAGAGGAATGAGAAATAAGCAAACGCCACATAATTATACTTGAACAGCTCAAATAAACAATAAGTTGTCTCAGTTGGCCTACATAGTGAAAGGCCTAATGCGCAACGCGGAGCACTGACGCTCGAATATGGCCGGGAAAATAGGGAAACCGACATGTGGGGCACACCTGTCGGGATGACATAGCACAGACTAGTACATTGGAGGAGCTGGCCCATGACCTCCTCGCCAACGGCAACCGTTCATGTGGGTCGTGGGGGCCAGCAATGTGGCGCAGCTCTAGCACCGCCTCTAGACACGGCGACCGCGCTGGACACGGTCAGTTTCAGTGTGCCGAGGGTGGCGTTAGCGCTGTAGCACGACCAGCAGTATGTTAGGTTTGTGCCCAAGGTTGCCCCATCAAAGCATTGTCTAGCCAAAATTTTGGTTGAGGTTTTGCTTGCCCATGATTTGGCCGACATTGGCAAGAAAAATGAACTAGAGTTGGCTAGAGTTCATTGGCATGCCAAAAAAATGGCAGCCATCCAAACAAAGACCAATCTTTGGGTCATGACCAAAATTTTGGTAAGGTACACTTTGGCCACAATCCAAATACACCCCAACACCGGCTCGTTGAGGATGCACGGGGCGCCGCGACGCGTCCGCAGAGTGATGTAGCGCGACCAACTGCATCCTCAGGACCTGAGACCATGTCGGGTCGTCTTGCTTTTTAAATGACATGCGGGGATCGCATGTGAGCAAAGGGCATCTCCAACGTTGCCACGACCGCAGCTGACTACCATGGCGCACCAAAAACCTTCGTCCCTCGCGCTGTCACGCGGTGTGTTCCTAGCTGGCGCCAGCTTCCCGCATTCATGTCGTTCGTTCATATGCCGTCGTTAAGAGGCTCGGTGCCCGAGGAACCAACTCCGGCAACTTAATGACGCACCCGGACGCTTGGCCTCACTAGAATGCGCTACTTAAAGCGGCAACGCCCAGCTAACCTCCACACCATAGTGCATCGTCCTCCTACTTGGCACCACATCCTCCATGACCGCAAGTGCGAACACTCTGCGGGAGAGCTTGTCTTCGGGGATGAAGCTCGAGGTCGCCGCCCTCGCTCAAGTCGCCTCTCGCGATGCAATAGAGGCATAGCCGGACGCGAACGCGGCCGCACAAGAGGTGGCCACGCTGGCGGCCGACGACGGGAGCATCGTCAGCCACGCGTCCTACTTGCCGCCGTCCAACGTCCGGCACCGCCGAGGTTGGGGACTCCTCCGAGGATGAGTAGGGCATGGAAGGCGGCAGGGCATGGTGTGCCAACTGGCCGGTCTGTATCCCATGTTCTACTCTTCCTCGCTGGAGACCGCGCCTTCACTTCACGGGTCTTGAACCCCGCCCCCGTACATAGAGATCGCAAATGGAGGACGTCGGTTGCCGTTGTAGAATAGGTTTAGGGTCGGGTTACTTTTATTTTTCTGTCCTATAAAAGTTTGAAATGTAATGAAAATCTGCCGTGTTTGCATTAATCTCGGCCGGTGTGTATGAACTTTCACAATAATATAGTATATTGTAGGAGTACTAGCAAGATGCCCATGCATTGCACGGAACATCAAGATCTTGTGGGAGAAAAGGATGAATGAAGGAAGGCCTTATCTGTAAATGTGGAGAGGAGTGCGAGTAAATTGTCATACTTTCCTTCATGTCCATTAGATATAGATCGGACGGCCTATATTGCAGGATGACAGGCAAACCATCATCGCCAACTCTGCTTTTTATTGAACCGAGACAAAGCTGACATGTGAAGTAAATAAACACATAGGGTCTATACATACACAATTTATCCTAGGCACTCCAATAGTACGTCCACTACACATTCACGCATTACACATCTTTGTACATCTACGGGAACCTACGGAAGGGTTAATGTAAATTGCCTCTCTCTCTCTCCTCCCCTGATTTTCATGGTGGTGGGCCCCTTCCTCCCCCCAATCTACAATCAACAGCTCAAATGTTTCACATTATGTTAATTATGTAACTGGGATTACGTAGGTGTAGCATTACTCGTCCTAAAAAACCAACTAAGCCAACCTCCCAGCATATCACGCGGGAAAAGACCTGGCCACGCCATTTTAGTCGGGATTACCGGATTACTAGTAGTAGTATCGATGGATCGCGTGAAGCACCAAGCTTTTTTTTTGGGGCGAAGCAACTAGTTTGAAAGGAAAAAAGGCGGCACACTCACAACACCCCTGTCGCGGTCGCATTGCACCCCACACACGTTTGGTCCTGCACACGGCTCACGCAAACGGAACGCGCTTCGGCTTGCCTCTTCACTGACGCGTAGGACTGCACTTGGAGAAATCGACCATGCGCCAAACTCCCCACGCCCACCGCGAGAAAATCCTCGCCTCCCCTGAAGAAAATTCCCCCCAAATCCTAAATTCAACCGCCCTTCGGCCAACTAGCCAATAATATTCCACAAACCCCCCTCCCCCTCACCCCCCTCCCCCTCACCCCCCTCCACTCCATTCGCTCTGCCAAAGCCGGCCTCCCCACTGCACCGATACGTCGACGTCGTGGTTCATCGAGGGGACGCACAGCGATCCTCTCGCTCCCACAGTACGCTCTCGTAGACTGCCATCCTCTAACCGCGCCGCCACCGCTGGCGACATTCTTGTGGAGGCGCACGGCGGTCAGCACCGCCACCGCTGGCGATGTTCGTGTGGAGACGCATGGCGGTCAGCTTCTCCCATGGTACGCGCATTCTAGACTAAGGCCCCATGCATGTCGATGCCGCGCTAAATGTTAGCTGATAGACGTTGTTAATGTCACTATTTGCCAAAGTAGTTTACAGTCAATATGCTCTGCTTAACAAGCTTCCTTGCCCTGTTCTGCACTCAATCTGCTTAGCTGAGATGGCATGCCAAGGCCGATTAGTTGCTAAAATATCTTGCCATATATTTATTGTGACGTAGATTGCCATGGTCTAATAGCCAATCTGTTAGGTGAAATAGCTCTACACCATTTTATACTCGATCTTTGTTGCTGCGATGGCCTTCGATAGTTTGATGGCTGTGTGCTCGGCCTCATTGACTGCTGAAACAACCTGCCATAATTTAGCACTCAAATCTGCTTGCTGAATTAGCTTTACATATATTTTGTTACTTAGATCTGGTCGTCCAAATATCTTGCCATAGCTTTAGACATCGACATAGGTATTTTTTTTCTGGACTTCATAAAAAATCATATATGTTTTTCATGTAATATCTAGTAGAAGAACTAATTTGTATGTCTAACAGATGGACATGACTTAGATAACTTCTGCTCGAAGATTCTCCGTTGCATATGTCGAGGGGGTTGAAAACTTCATGAACTTTATCAGAGCTAAGTACGGTGGTCCAAAATCAGATGTGCTCTGCCCGTGTAGCAATTTGTATGAATTCAGTTACAAGACCCCAGTCAACTATGCAAAATCATCTACACTTGTATGGGATGTCGGTCACATATATTAGGTGGGTTCATCATGGTGAAGCTGTGAACGTCAATGTTATTGACTATGTGGAAGCAGCATATCACCATCTTGTTCTGCCTGATGCTCAGGTGGAAGAGGAGGAGGAGGTGGTGGTGGCGGAGCCAGTGTGTTTGACCAACATTGAAACAATGCTACGAAATGCTCGTGCATTTCGTGAACTTTCACCTACAGAAGAAAAACAGTGGGCCCGCATGTTGGAACAATTCAACGTGGTTGTCACCCCAAGAAATAAGTTGTTAGTATTCTCAGCGATGGTCACCTTTCTTCAGGTGAAGACATCTAAGCAGATGACCAACAAATCATTCGATGCGATGTTGGCTGCTTTCCGCAAATCTTTCCCAGATGCATCTGAGCTGCCACACACCTATAGTAAAATGAAGAATTTCCTTTGTGCAGTTGGAATTGGATATGATATGATCCATGTTTGTAAGAATAATTGTGTTATGTTCCGAAGGATTATGCCAACTTAAGTGAATGCCCGAAATGCAAATCATCAAGATGGAAAGATGGCGATGATGTGAAGAGGATTCCTCATAATGTTCTGAGACACTTTCCAATTATACCAAGATTGCAGAGGTTGTTTCATGATGCTGAAACAAGAGAGGATGTACTGTGGCATTCTAGGAACTAGGAGTACAGAGATCAGAATGTAATGAGCCATCCATCTCATGGTAGTGAGTGTAAAAGCTTCAATCATAAACACAAAAAGTTTGCTGCTGACCCGAGGAACATTAGACTTGGCTTAGCTTCAGATAGTTTTAACTCATTTGGCCACCAGAGCGCCACATATAGCATGTGGCCAGTGCTTCTTATCCCTTACAACATGCCTCCAAATGTCTGCACCAAAGAATCAAAGTACATGATGGCCTTGCTCATTCTAGGTCTAAAAAGTCCTGGAAAGGATTTTGATTTATTTATGGAGCCTCTTGTGGAGGAACTTCAACAGCTATGGAGGGGTGTTCTCACTCGAGACCTATATAGCAGCCCACCAACTCATTTCTTTCTGCATGCTATTATAATTTGGTGCATCCATGATTATCCGGCTTTGGGCACTATGTCAGGGAGAACGACACATGGTTACAATGCATATGTTCGATGTGACAGGAATCTGCTATCATACGCAATACTTAGCAAGATTTGTTACATTGGACACCGCCGTTTCCTTGCCAAGGACAAGCCGCATCCTAGAAAATACCGAAGACATGTGTTCAATGCAAAGCATGAAAAACGTGATGCACCAAAGAGGCTCACCGCTGATGAGTTGCAAGTGGAATTAGAAAAGGTCAGGCATATTACACCAGGAAACCATCCTGGTAATGGTAGCGGGAAAAGGAAGCGTGGCAGGGCAGAAGAGAGATTATTGTTTACTCGCAGGTCCACTTTGTGGGACTTAGAGTATTGGAAAGATTTCAATCTGCGGCATAATCTTGATGTGCTGCACATCGAGAAAAAATATGTGACAACATTATCGGCACACTTCTTAATATTAAAGGCAAGACGAAAGATACCTTAAAATCTAGGATTGATTTGACACACCTGGGTATCAGACGGGATTTGCAAGTGCAAGATGAAGGTAAACCACGGGATATGGCACCAGCTGTGTACGTCTTGGACAAGGTAAAAAGAAAAGAAGTATGCGAGGTCCTGTCACGTGTGAGATTCCCACATGGATTTGCTTCCAACCCTGAAAGGAGAGTCAGTGCAGATGGAAACAAGGTACAAGGGTTGAAAACTCATGACTGCCACATCCTACTTCAATGGGTTTTACCTGTTATCCTTAGAGGATTGGGCCGCCCTGACTTATACAGAGCAGTTGCAGAGTTGGGACAATTCTTCAGCGAACTCTGCAGTAGAAATATTAGGATAGATGCTTTGGAGCATCTTAGAGACAAGATACCAACTATCCTATGCGACCTTGAGAAGATATATCCTCCAGCCTTCTTTGATGTGATGGTGCATTTGGTTATTCATCTACCTGATGAGGCACTACTTATTGGTCAAGTACAGTATGGCTGGATGTACCCAATTGAAAGGCGGCTAGGCACTTTCAAGGATTATGTTAGGAAAAGAGCTAGACCTGAGGGTTCCATTGTAGAGGCCTACATTGCTACAGAAGTGTTGACATTCCGCTCAAAATACATTGAAACGGCTGATCAGCTTAGCAAAGAGGTGGGTGAAGACAATCCCGGGCTCAATGTTTTTGAGTATTCTGTTCGAGTTATAGGGAAGAGTCGACCAGATGACAAACCTAAAGATTTGGACAAAATGGTTTGGTATGTGTGGAATAACTGTCCTAAGATAATACCTTATATCAAGTAAGTGCTAAGTACTGCAGCTTATACATCGTAATCTACTAAACTTGCAGCACATTATTATATATTTAGTTGTTTGACGTGATCACTATGTTGTGCAGCATCTACAAAAAGGAGTTACTGCCGCAAAATCCAAGAAACATTGACAAACTGGTTATGGCAGGATTTGCGAAATGGTACAAGAGCCATGTAAGCTTTTGAATTGCACTATCAGTTTTTTAATATATTGAGTACATAATATGATCAGCTTGTCTATTTTCTAACCATAGGTCAAGAAGATGCGGGAGGATGCACAGGCAGTTGATGGTGCCCTTTAGTCACTAGCAATCGGTCCTAATACTCGGGTAAGACATTATGAATCTTGCGTTGTTGGAGATTTGCGCTACAACACCCTTGCACGCGACGAAGGCAGGAAGACACAAAACAGTGCCATCATGAGCACGGATATGCACGACAAAGAGACAATTGAAATGTATGCTAACATAATAGACATTGTTTAGTTGCAGTATATCTCCAGTTTCGAGGATCATCGGTGTGTGGTTCTGTTGTGCTGTCATTGGTATAACCTGTTTTCCAGGATCGCAAAACCCAGAGCTGATGATTATTTCAAATCCATCAATGTCAAGGCAGCGTACCAGACCAATGAGCCTTTTATTTTGGCAAATCAAGCAACACTGATATTTTTCTTGGAAGACACATTTGCACGTAGCAATGACTGGAGAGTATTGCAAAGGTTTGAGCAGAGGAATTTATTTAATGAAGTTGCACAACAAGATGATGCTTACACTGCTCCTGATGTACAAGATAACACATATATTCCTAATATCTTTGAGAACCATCACGTCAATGATGCCGGCAAAAAGATTGCTTGTCGTGTTGTGGACATACAAGAGTTGATCAAGAAGAAGCCAACGTTCGAGGATGTTGAGGATGAAGAAGATGACACCGTGGGGAATTACGATTCAGACTGATACACATGGCGAAGATGTTGATGTTGTTGCTGTGGATGATGATTAGATTGCTTTTGTCGTATTTGCCTGTCAGAAGACACTTTTTTATCTACTATGTGAAATTGTGTTCGCTATGACAATTGGAACCTGATGAACGTGTTGTTTAGTATTTTGCTGTGAGAACATCACTTGTTATGTATCCTGATTTGTGTTTGGTGATTGTATGACGAGTAAAACATGATGACATTGTTGTTTAGTTGTACTCATATTTGGCTGTGAAACTTGAAATTGATCACATAGTTTGCTGTTATACTGCAATTTGCTCGACGTCTTCGAATGAGAACAAAGCTGAACCGACATGGCCTCTGCTAATTTATTTATATATTACCAAAAGGGCCTCTGCTATTTATTTATTTATGAGCAAAAGGGGTTACCCCCTGATTTCCGTTAATAGAAATCATTAGATGTTCACAACACTGCGCCCAGCCTGCTACACAGGTTTCATTCATTACTAGTTTCAGCAAAGTGCTCATGTCATAGCCACTGAATACATCATGAGTGCTACATACACTACAAATAAAGAGACAATCATCCTACGGAGCACATCAATTTTGCTCATTATCTTCACAAGCTCTTTCATCTCCTCATTGTTGTCAAGGCCGTTCAGTAGCTGTTGCTTGGCCATGATCAGAGGAACTGCATCTTTAACCTTCTGCTCTGCATCTTCCTCTTCTGTCGTTCCTTCAGTTACTTGTCCAACACCCCAACCTGTTGGTATTGGGATTCCTCGGCTAACCCAATAATCAGCATAGTTGCATTCCCCCCACATTAGCAACTTCCCAGAAATAGAAATCACACGAATCTTCACTTTTCTGCACGAATCAAATTGGAAGATCATCAACCAAACTATTAAAAAAATCAGCAAGTGAAAGCAGGAGAACAACACTTAAACATATTATTACCCCATGATTCGGGCATTTGTAGAAGACTCGGTCCGGGTTGAGGATTGTGGTTGAGACGTGATGGATGACTCTGCGTGATTTGTAGCATTGGCACCACACCAACGGCAACGGGTTGCGGTGAGAAACTGGCTGCAGTGCGTGTGCCGGCGGGGGTGTGATGAGACCCACAGGCGATGGTACAGGTGGCAACTTGGCGCATATCTAGTTTTTGCCTGCTGAAGAGTAGGTGGACGAGAAGCCAGCAGACATGGTTGCTGCGGCCAGAGCTTCTGATGCTAGGCAGAGTAAGTAGAGAAGAGGAGAAGCGAATGCTGGATATGTCAATTTCATTACTTGCAGAGTAGCATAGCACCATATATAGTCATAGTCTAGGTTTGGATTCGAACCAGCTACAGGAGCACGTCTCTCTTTTTTCTAAAACTCAGCAATGTCTCTTTACTGATACACTGGCTTGTTCTGTACGCCTTCTCAAGTCTTTGATTTTCTTTCTTTTTTTGCAAGGAAGGAAGGAGGACAAAACTGAGAGTTCCTGGGACTTGAACCCAAGACCTCTCGGTTGAAAACCAAGGGTGCTAGTCACTTATGTGGCGAACGTTCCCTGGGAGGAGGACGGCAGACGAATGCATTTTCCTCGCAGTTTTAGTTGCGACACAAGATCGAACAGTTGCAGTTTCGGGAATGTTATCAGGCGAACGAGCCCAGTTTTTCTTTTCTTCCTATATATAAAAAAGTATGCTACTTGGTGTCGGCTTAGTCAACAAACGATTGTGCCAACCTTGACTGTTGGATTGACATTCAATGTCTGTCATGTTTCTTTAGTCTCTTTTTCCTCGAGCTGCCAAAGCCAAACCAGCGCCGGCAGGACCGCCTGCTCCCGCCTCCCATGGCTGGCTGTGCTGCCGCGCACGCATCATGGCCACATTGCACCCTAAAACTCTGCGCATCTTCACCGGCTCCTGTTCGTTCCCATCCGAAGCCTCACCATCGTCTTCCGCCTTGGTTTGCACGCTGCGGTGCCACCCTCCAGTGTTGTCAACATGGTCAACAACCGAGAGGAATAAGGAGATGACTGTACATGGTGAGGATGACAGTAGGGACCCAGCAGCGTGTCCAGTAATTTTGTTTTTTCGGGATGAAGAAGGGTATCAACTGGGTTGTGCGGGAGCTGTGGCCCATCTAGACCAGGCTTTTATTTCATATGTTTAGCACATGACTAGCCAAGTTTGTTTTTTTCCTTTCTGAAAATGGCTAGCCAGCTATTTTGGTTTTTGCAGAATAACCAACGTAGGCCTACTTGCTTTTCTACGCCCTACTGGGGCGGAAATATTTCAAGACGAGGAGGGGTGCATTTTGCCTAGAAAATGGGCTATAAGTAATAAGAAATGGACTATAAGTAATAATAAATGGGCTATAAAATGAAAAAATACAGCAAACAGGCAATTAGTTCTAAAATACTTTTTCTTTTTGATTTTGATATTTTAAATTTCGTTGTTTTTGTGTGGGTAAAATTGAATTGAATTTAAATTAAGGTATATTTAGTTTTAAAATTAATTTGAATCTGGCTAGAAATTTCGGGTTGTATGCTGTTTGGGACAGATTTGGAGGATGACTTGTGGTTCTACTAGGTTGACGTGTACGAAAGGCTTTGTCAACTTAGTCCACAAACGATTCTAGCAGCAGTGACCGTTGGATGTTAATCCAACGGCCGTGCTGCTTCTTCAATATCTGATCTTCTTGCTCCAGCCGCCCAAACCAGCGCCGGTGGGACTGCCTGCTCCCGCCTCCCGTGGCCGGCTATGCTGCCGCGCAGGCCGCACCGCCCCACCCTACTCCATTGCTGGCCAGGCCATTCCTCTACTCACCCACACCTCCTGTTATTTTCTGGCGACGGCAGCTGGACCAGTAAACCCTTGTACTCCCCACTGTGTGGGCAACCATTGCCGAGTCTTCCCCGGCTCCGTGTCATTCCCTTCCTAGGCCTCCCCATCGTCCACCGCCATGGTGCTCTCGGCGCGGCCTGGTCAACATGGTCAACGAACGACATCCATCGGATGTGGACTATACATGGAGAGGCTGACAGCTGGATCCACGGCCGCACACAAGGAAATGCCTCCTTATTACGCGCAAAATAATGATTCCTCCACGTGACATTTGGGACCCACAGGAAGGGCCTCTGTATTTCACGAAAAAAATGTGCCCCCCGCTGACAGGTCGGACCCACCAGCTATCTTCGCACGCAAGGAAGTGCCTCCTTATTATGCACAAAAAAATGAATACTCCCCCTGCTAGCTGGAACCCACCATAGTGGGAGGCTGACTTGTGGGCCTACCAAGTTGACAGGGACGGAGGGCTTTGTCAACTTAGTCAATATGAACGATTCTAGCACCAATTACCGTACGATGTTCATCCAACTGCCGTAGTGCTTCTTCAACCTCTGGTCTTCTTGCTGCAGCCGCCCAAACCAGCGTCGGTCGTGCCGCGTGCTCCTGCCTCCCGTGGTCGGCTGCGATGCCGCGGAGGCCTCACCGCCCCCTACTACTCCCACTGCTGGCCCAGCCATCCCTCTACTCACCCACACCCCCTGTTATTTTACGGCGAGGGCAGCCTCACGACGCAGCCGAACCAGTGAACCCTCGTACTCCTCTCTCCGTGGGCATCCACTACCGCGTCTTCCCCGGCTCCACGTCGTCCCCTTCCTAGGCCTCACCGTCGTCCACCGCCCTGGTGCTCTCCAAGCGGTGTGGTCAACATGGTCAAGGAACGACTTCCATCGGAAGAGCACTATACATGGAGAGGCTGACAGTTGGGTCCACGGCCGCAGCAAGGGAGTGCCTCCTTGTTACGCGGAAAATAATGATTCCTCCACCTGACAGCAGAGACCCACTGGGCGGGCAACCAAATTTCATGAAAAAAATGTTTCCCCCTGATTGCTCGGACCCACCAGCTACATCTTCGCATGCAAGGAAGTGCGTCCGAGCAAAAAAATGATTCGCCCCCTGACTGCTGGGACCCACCAGCTACATCTTCGCACGCAAGGAAGTGCCTGACAGTCGGGACCGACCTGGTCGAAGCGTACGTAGCGTTGTTATTCTGGTCCCGAACGTGTACGTACATACTAGTCGATGTAGAGGCGCGCCCGTGTCGTAGAAGAGGCGCGCACGTAGCATATACACGTACGTACAACGTCCAGGGTGCAAGAAATTAAATACGGCCACTTACATACATAGGGGCGGGGTATCGAACGCCAACTCGCGCATACGTACGGCCAGGGATCGTGTACATGGCTGGGTCGGAACAGACAAACTGCGTCGTCGTCGTGTTCATGGGGAGCCAACCGGCTGGGTCGGAATGGAATGCGTCGTTGTGTTCATCGGGAAGGCTCAGATGGAACAACCGACGGAAACGAGGCCTGGCATACTGCAGAACGGAGGAATCGGCCTTGTGTTCGGCCGGCCACGTTCAAAACGGGATCCTGTTCATCAGGGGGAGTCTGGCGTACCGTAAAACGGAGGAAACGGACTTCTGTTGGACCTCCTACGGTTGAAACGGGGGTCCTGTTGATCGGGAAAGGTGTGACGTACCGCAAAACGGAGGAAACGGACTTGTGTTGGAGCGCTAGGTGGACCCGGGGTCCTGTTCATCGGGAGGGGTGTGGCGTACTGCAAAACAGGACTCCACAGAATATTGTTCATCTCCACCGTTGACCTCCTCCAGCCTCCACGGGCTACTATTCATCCACCATCGACCTCCTCCAGCCTCCACCTGTGAGTGTTCATCCATGGGCTCCTGTTCATCCAGCCTCAACCGCGTGCTACTCCACCGGCTACTGTTCAACCAGCCCTCTCCACGGGGTCCTGTTCAACCACCCCTCCACAGGCTACCGTTCATCCAACGCTCCACCGGCTACTGTTCATCCAGCCCTCCACGGGGTCGTCCTGTTCATCCAGCCCTCCATGGGGTCCTGTTCATCCAGCCCCAACCGGCTCGATCGGGGTCCTGTTCATCCAGAGGCAACACCACGGGGTCCTGCTCATCCACCCCCACCCGGAACTGTTCATCCAACCCCCCCCCCCAACAACGCTCACTGTTCATCGAGGGAAGGAGGCAGCAGGGTTCGATCGGCTTCAGTTAGCAGCAGCAGCGAAGGAATCACTCGAGTTCAGTAACGTAGCAAGTGCAATCGCCCGAGTCAGTTAGAGCCGAATGCCTCGCTCGAGTTCAGTTAGAGCCCAAGGCCTCGCACACACGCGCGTACGTGTACAAGAGAAACGCGCATCGCTCGGCAACCGACCACCCACCGTAACCGGGAACTCCCCGAAATTTTCCTCGCCCTCGCTTCTACCATGGTTTTTTCCGTCATGGACGGCACAAAGAATGTCATGCAGCTGCGTCTCCAGCCCGCCTAGGACGAAAAGCCCATTTTTGGTCATGAGTTTTTGTCATAGAAGTAGGAGCCCGCCACATCTATGATGATCCTGGGTTTTGTCACAGTTATTGTCATAGAAGTGTCATACGTACGACAAAAAAATATGTTCGGCCCAAAATGTCACGGATTGTCACAACCCTAGATCAGCCTTTGCTTGTCTTTGCTTGATCATCATGTTTAAATTTCAAATGAAATTTGAAATGAGGAAAGAAAAGCCTCTGAAGTCATTTTTGAAAATGATCAAGATAAACATTGCCTCACGTAATTCCATGAAAATGTTCCTGATTCTCTCTGAAAATATTGGCCATAGATAAAATTCAATTCTATAATTTTAGGAGCTCAAAAATACTTATTTTGGGCATTTGAGCCAACCCAATAATTATTTGTATTGGATCTATATTTATTATATAGAAAATATAAGTTCAATAATTCTGAAAATTGTTGTGTGACTTTGGATAAGACCACTTAGTTCACACAATTATTTTCATGAAGTTTTAAATTGGTTTGGTAATATTTACTAAATCAGAAACAAACTACAGAAAAGAAAAACAAAAGAAATAAAAAAGGCAGAAACTTACCTCAGGCCCACTTACCTGGTGGCCCAGCAGAATCGGCCTAGCCCACCAGGGGCGCCTTGGTCTTCTTCCACCTTTGCCAGTAGGCAGAGGCGTGTCGACACGCGCGCGATCGCTGTGGCCTCCTCCCTGCTTGCTTCCCCCCTCCC
This sequence comes from Triticum aestivum, assembly GCF_018294505.1. NCBI lineage: Eukaryota > Viridiplantae > Streptophyta > Magnoliopsida > Poales > Poaceae > Triticum > Triticum aestivum. Next base: position 401,371,245 of record NC_057810.1, on the reverse strand, counting down.
CGGCCCTTCTAGCGATGCCACGGGGATGCCCTGTGACCCCCTCTCCTCTCCCTCGCTCCCTGGCCTCTCTCCTCCTCTCTAGCTCCTCCCCTGCACCACCGAGCAGAGCTCATCACCGCCGCTCGCCGTAGACACGCCCACCGTGCTCCTCTCGCCTCCCCATGTCGTCTGCAAGCTCTGCCACCGTAGGTCACACCACCAGGAGCGAGCCCCGAGCACTCAGACGCCCCAAGTCAACCTCCTTGACTCCGTCTTCAAGCTTCGGTCGCCGGAGATCGCCACCACCGTTCATCGAATCTAGCGCATCCTCGAGCTCGCTGACGACGCCATCGAGATCTCTATGAGGCCATGACCATTTCCCCTCCATCAATTTACTTGTTTCCGTGTCGTAGGACCCTCGCCTGTGCGCCCGAGCACCACCGTCCGCTATGGCCGCCTAGCTTTCCTGACCCGAGCCCCTCCACTCGAACCCGTGGCCCCAGCGTGCTTCTGGTGGACCGCTGAAGCCACCTAGCTCATCAGCTCCTCCCCTAGCGCACCGCAGCTGCATCCCCGCTCATGTCCAAACTCCGGCGCCCTCCCGAGCTCGTTTCCGACGAGCTCCGGCCGCCCTAGCTGCTGCTGCCTGCATATCTGGATGCGGGCGAGCTCCAGCTCCCCATGGGCGCTCTCCGCTGCTCCTCTGAACGCCGGAGGAGTGAGCCCGAGACCCTCCGCCACGTCTTGAGGTCGCCGTCGGCCATACTCCAGCGACCCTGACGTGGCACATCATTAGCGCCTAATCACCCACTAATAACACCACTAACTAACACCCTAGCTCAATGACGGATGGGCCCCACGCCCTAATTAACCTGGGTTTTGTTTCTGTTTAGATTAAACTAACCCCCATGGGCCCCACATGTCAGTTTGACCTGGCCACGTCACACGTTGACCGACCGCACACATGAGTATTGACTTGCTGACGTGTCTGTTGACTAGGCCCACATGTTAGCGACCCTAACCAGCACCGTGACACTGACCAGTGGGACCCACTGGACAGGTTTGACCCGGGGCAGCCCTGTTGACCTGCTGACGCAAGCATGACACAGTGCTGATGCAGTAAGTCATTTTCTGAATTAAATTGAAGTCAGGAAATTCCAGAAAATGTCTAAAACTTCTAAAATTCATATAAATTCAACCATAACTCCAAATGAGATAGATTATATATGAAAAATGATCAGAAAAATCTAATATATCCATCTGTACTGGTTTCATGCGTGTTTGAACAACTTAACCTTGATGTTTAGATCAAAACATGATAATGCACTATTAGAATTCATAGTTTGAGTTTGGAGTTGAACCTTTGGTTCTAAATAACTCAAACCTCCCTGTTTGTAGTTGCATTAGCCCAACACACTCATTTTGCCATGTCATGATCATGCATCATATTGTTGCATTGCACTGATTGTGTCCCTTCTCTGTTGCTGGTAATTGTTCCCTCTCAGTAGACGTGGTTCTGACAATGAGATCCATGACACCGATGAAGAACTATACTACCTTCAGAAGTGCCAGGCAAGCAAAACCCCCTTGCTCATTCCAATACAATCCCACTCTCTCGCTCCTACTCTCTTTTATTGCATTAGGACAACAACGATTCAACTGTTACGTGTTGCGATAGTTGAACCCCTTTCCTCTGCATGACCTGTCATTGCCATAGTAAATAGATGAAACCCACTTGCATGAGTAGGAGTTGTTTGATCCCTGATGTGCCTACTCATTCTTGCTTGTTTGTCATGCCTGCTACTGCTTAGAGTTCAGTCAGGTCTGATTCATCGGGGATGAATTGGAATGGTGATGAACATGTCCTCCCGTGTGTGAGCTAACTATGTGAACACGATTTGGTAAAGGTAGTGGTGAGGGGCCATGTAGGAGTACATGGTGGGTTGTCTCATTGAAGTTGTCCTCAGGAACCGAGTTCTGTGTTTGTGATCCATGAACAGCTAGTACCACACGTTGGGCCCTGAAATATGATCCCGCTTGACTTATTAACCGCCCTTGTCCTCTGTCCAGGAGTTGCAAGTAGTTTCTGGTGTATGTAGTATGCTGGAGGCCATGCACGGCGCTGGCCCGAGGGGTGGGCTGTGATGCGGTAGGCACGTGGCACGGTGTACCGGGCGCCCGTTTGGTGACCTATGAAGCCTGCACACATCGTTCGGGGCCGTATGTGGAAACCTCGGCCGGACTCCCTGCGGATGGAACCAGAATAGGCGATAAACCTGGACTAGAGACTTGTGTTGTTAGTCAGGTCATGGTCTACACCGACGTTGGCTTTCGCTTGAAGTCTGCCGAGCACATGTCGTGTGCAGACGCTAAGTGGTGGAAACATGTGTGAAGAAGAACACCCCTGGAGGGTTATAAATGATCTATTCGAATAGCCGCGTCTGCGGTAAAGGACCTCTAGGTTGCCTATACAGTTCATAGACAAGTGAAAGTGGATACTCTAAAATGCACAAGACAAGCGTGAGTGCTATGGATGGCGTTCTCGTAGGGAGACGGGAGCGAATCCATAGTGGTGTATTGATATGATGAATATGTGGACTCGTGTGCGCCACCTCAAAAGAGTTACTTGCAGTCTTAGTTCAGGATAGCCACCGAGTCAAAGCTGGCTTGCTGTAGTTAAACCCCACCACCCCCTTTGTTGTTAATGGTGCATATGTAGTTAGTTGTGATGTAAGTCTTCCTGGGTACATTTGTACTCATGTTTTCTTAATTTATGTTTTTGCAGAGGGATTTCAGTCTCGTTAGTAGTTCCACGTGGACCTCAACATTTAGTTTGTTACCTCAGCTACGATCTTGTGCCCTCGGCGGGATCTAGTAGATAGTGAGGCTTCTCATCCTTTTTCATTTGTAGATGTCTGTACTCAGACATGTTAAACTTTCGCATGTGCTTTGACTTGTATGCTTTGAATGTTGGGTCATGAGACCCATGGTTGTAATATCTCACTCGTCGGAGCCTATTGAATCAATACTTTGAGTCATAGAGTTATCTTGTGATGCCATGTTGTATTTGCACATATCGAGCATATTGTGTGTATGATTTGAAATGCTTGGTATGTGTGGGATCTAACAACCTAGTTGTTCATCCTTGGTAGCCTCTCTTACCGGGAAATGTCTCCTAGTGCTTCCATTTAGCCATGGTAGCTTTCTACTGCTCCGGAACACTTAGGCTGGCCGGCATCTGTCCTTCTGCGTTCCTGTGTCTGTCCCTTCTGGGAAATGTCACACGTTGTTCCTTTAAGTCTAGGTAGATTCCTACGACTTGGGTTCATACGTTGTTGATCGACACGTTCGTTGTTGGGTCATGTATGACTTTCCCCGTAAGTTAGCGCCACTTCGGGTCCACGACTAGTCATGTCAGCTCGGGTTCTTTGTCATATGGATGCTAGTGGCACTGTCATATATGTGAGCCAAAAGGCGCGAACGGTCCTGGGCCAGGTAAGGTGGAACCCGTGGGAATACCGTGCGTGAGGCTGCAAAGTGATATGATGTGTTACATGCTAGATCGGTGTGACATAGGATCGGGGTCCTAACAGTTTTGGTATCAGAGCCTGACTGCCTGTAGGATTACCACAACTCAGAAAATCATATGTTCCTTGAGTTGTCCCTCTTTAGTCGCATTCTCACCACCGGCTATCAATTGATAGCAAGGAGTAGTTGTGCAATCGTGTTTATCGACGCCTATTATACTTGTGGTCCATCAAGCCATTCTATTTCGGAATTACTAGGCGGAACAAACTCTAGTACCTCATCCATATACAGGATTGGTTGAAAGCAGTTGTATTCCGCAGATGAAGGTGCAATCAAGCTTTTGGTCTGTTCTACCCTGAAGTATTACCCACTTTATGTCAGGAATGTCATGGGAATTGCACCTTCTCTTATTAATTCTTGACGTAGTGAAACTTCTCGCCCTCATTATTCATTTCTCGGTTCTCGTGTTGTTGCAACTGGAATGCCGACAGGTGAACAATGATGTGTGAAATCAATACTCCTAGCAACCTTGTTGCTTGGTAGTCAAAGGGCAATAATCTTATTCTTAGCCAGTTGGTCTGAATCACCATTCTACGATAGATCGTGCTACCTAGTCCACATTCCTGGTGCATTTCTCGATTGATGAGCTAGGATTTTGTCAAATCCTCGCTCATTGGATCTTATCGTCTTTCCTGAAAAGCAAGATTGTTCTCGAGCTTAGTCGCATATCGGTGGTTTGTGATTTTTTGAATATCTTCTCGGAAGTATCACCAGGTCTTCACCTGACCGCTATGTTGAGTTTGTGATCAAGTTGGTTCCTTGTAACCACCCTTTCTCCAAGAATCTGTGTCGGGTACCCTGAGAAAGTTGGTTAAGCTAAACAACAACTTGGAGAGTTGGAAGATAAAAGCTTGTCCGACTTAGTTCATTTCAAAGGGATATCTTTGTGTGTGTGTGTGTGTTTGTGTTAAAGAAAGATGATACCTGCATCGATTGATCCTCGTGATCAATTGTCGGTGCTATTGTCTTATCCAAACTTTGATTTGAGTGTGGGATATCCTTAAATCAAATCAGAACCAACAATGTTCGTAATGTTGTCTTACTCGTGGATTTTCCTCGAGCATACATCATTATATATTTTGTTGTGACCAATGCTATCACTTGTTCACATAATTGTGGAGTTCCATCTATATGGAAATCTCGATGACTTGTTGTTGAGCCATCAATTGTCTCATCCATGATTCGTGTTGGACATCCAACTAGTGTTGGAAACTTCTATCAGCATTATCTTCATGTCCCGTTCATGAAGCATGTGTTGGATGAGAGAAGTGACTTTCTCAGATTCACGTGCATTTGGTGCAAGTTGCCACCATGAGTTCGAGACAGGTTGTTTTTATTTTCCCTGGAACCATCCCAAGTCAGTCATGCATGTGCGAAGTATGCTATGGTTTGACAGGCTCTCTACCTCCATTCCACATGTATCTCCTAGTACACCAAGCCACTGTTTGATTTGTTCAAGGAGAAGGAGTTCCTTCATAAGAGCTAAAATGGACTTATGTAAGGACTTCGATATCCTTGATGATAGATCCCCCGCCTGAACTCGGTAGTGTTTTATTATAAGACTACTACGTGGTCATTGAGGGAGTCCTGGATTAGGGGGTATCCAGACAGCCGGACTGTGTGCAACGTCCGGACTATTGAAGCGTGAAGATACAAGACTCAAGACTTCAGCCCGTGTCCGGATGGGATTCTCCTTTGCATGGAAGGCAAGCTTGGCGATCCGGATATTATGTTTCCTTCCTTGTAACCGACTCCATGTAAACCCTAGCCCTCTCCGGTGTCTATATAAACCGGAGGGGTTGGTCCTTATAAGGCAGATCACAATTACAATCATACCATCATAGGCTAGCTTCTAGGGTTTAGCCTCTACGATCTCGTGGTAGATCTACTCTTGTACTACCCATATCATGAATATTAATCAAGCAGGAAGTAGGGTTTTACCTCCATCGAGAGGGCCCGAACTTGGGTAAACATCTGTGTCCCTTGCTTCATGTTACCATCAGCCTTGACGCACAGATCGGGACCCCTACCCGAGATCCGCCGGTTTTGACACCGACATTGGTGCTTTCATTGAGAGTTCCTCCGTGACGTCGCCGCAAGGCTTGATGGCTCCTTCAATCATCATCAGCGACACGGTCCAGGGTGAGACTTTCCTTCCCGGATAGATTTTTGTGTTCGGCGACTTCGCGCTGCGGGCCAACTCGCTTGGCCATCTGGAGCAGATCGACAGCTATGCCCCTGGCCATCAAATCAGGTTCGGAAACCTGAACTACATGGTGGATATCCGCGGAGACTTGATCTTCGATGGGTTCGGGCCCGCGCCAAGGGCACCGGACAGTCACGACGAGCACGACCTGGACCTGCTGTCGGACAACACTCGGGATATCACCCCTACAGCAGCCCCGGACTCAAATCCGGAGCAGGATGCGTCGCCTAGGGGCGGAGGGATGGACTCCGCCCCGCAGGCCGTACCCTCATCGGCGGTGGAGCCGAACACAGGCCTCGCTTCTGAGGAAGCCTGTGATTTCGGACCCCCAGATTCATATCCGGTAGTAGGATCCATTCCGCGTGTCCCCGAGCTCACCGAGCCTGGTTGGGCTCCGGTGATGGAGTTCACCGCTGCGGACATCTTTCAACACTCGCCCTTTGGCGACATGCTGAACTCATCAAAACCTCTCTCCCTGTCAGGAGGCTGCCGACCGAGCTATGTCCGGCTCGAGTGGGAGGCAGGCGATGAAGGAATTCACTGCCCACCCACCACCCACTTCATAGCCACGATCGATGATTTAACCGACGTGCTTGACTTCGACTCCGAAGACATCGACGGTATGGACGATGATGCGGGAGAATTACAGGAGCCACCGCTCACAAGGCGGTGGACGACCACCTCTTCATACGATATATACACGGTAGACACTCCAAAGGAAACCAGTGGCGATGAGGCAATGGAGGATAACCCCTTAGGAGGAAAAGCAAAGCATGGGTGTCTTTGACACCGACCCAAGCACCACCACATCAACACCAGCCCCGGAGATGAAAGTATTCCGGATGGCGCCGAAGAGGAATATAAACCCAATCAGCATACCTTCAAGCAGGCGGGACCGGCCACGGTCGGATACCTGGAGAGGGAGAACTGCACACCCCCCCTTCGAAGACGAGGAAGGCATCGGCAATGAGGAGTTCCGCGTGCCTGAAGATCCGAAGGAAGAGGTTGACGGCTCATGGCCACGGCAAGGAGCCTACAAAGGAAGCAAGAGCAGCTCAAAGTTGATTAATATTTGCTAGTGGACAGGTGGACCAAGATCCTGGCCACTGAAAAGTACGGATTCGACCACCCTAACAAAGGGCATACCCGGCACAGCTGGCTACCTCAACTCAAACCGGAAAACCACAGGCACACACCCAGGCGCCCACACATCATTGCGGTCCAAGACAGTAAGAAGTATACACGAAGAGGAATCCTCAAGCCTCGGCACAATGGTCATAAACGTCAAGACAGGGAAACTGCTGCCAGGTCCAGCAACCCTCAGTCCGGTAAACGGACAAAGAACAGCCCAAGCCTACTTGAACAAAGCCACACACTCGATCAACCGTGTGAAATTCACGGTACTCCTAGAAGGACGGCAAAGCATACCAATAGAGAATGCCAGATCCTCGAAACAAAGCGGATGGTCATGCTCCGGAAGCAATAAGGGAAGGCGTCCCGTCAAGACCCCCCCCCCCTAGAGCATAAAAGTATGGGCGATCGCCCATGATCACATCAACCACAGCAAGTCCATTGCAGTACCTCCGGACCTAGTAGTCCGGGGGGCTCCATAACACACAAAGCCCACACGGGTATGAAGCCACGAATAAACATCTCCTAAAAGATGTAAATGCACAAAGGCCAAGCTTTATTGGCCCACCACTCTAAAGGTTGTCTTCGGATCACCCAAAAATGCCACGCCAAAGAATAAATCTTCGGCACCTCCCCACCATGCGGTAGTTTACCATATGCCAACGGGATAAACCACGTTGACTAGATTCCACTTGGTAAATCACTCAGGCTAACTAATCCGGATACCCATTGAGGAATCCGCCTTACCTCACGGTATAACGGCTGGGCCCACCGGGGTCCAATCAGGGACCCTTGGACCAACCACAAGAGGATGCCCAGCCGCCTTCAAACATCTGCCTTTACAAACTAATGATTGACGCACAACAGGATTGGCGGCACGGAATCAGCACCGGACACACAATGACAGGAACGTGCGGGTAGAAGGCAGTTCGGATTCACTCTTGATCCACTCACAACCCCCTCCAGTCCGTCCACCACAGGTTCTGCCAAATAACACCTCTTTTCATACATCATACTCATATGCACACACATATCATCCTACTACAATGTGTAGACTTAAATAACACTTACCGGCCGTCGTTATTCGCCGAATGCCTCTTTACCAAAAATGACAGCCACGCTTCGCGTTCGCCCGGTCACACCAGGGGCTTCACAGTATGGCAATAAAGTCCGACCACCTTTTCTGTCGCTCGGCACCCCGAACTTATAGCACTATATGCATCAGCTCCGAATCATGTCTTGGGTCATTGGTTGGGTTTGCCCGGCTCCCATGTTTTGGTACCTTACGTTCCGTTCTGTCGGCTAAGGTAGCGCTGGGAGAACTACTATGATTGTGTCCCGGTTTAGCCAGACGAGCACCTCAGTAGAGAAAGCCGAAAACCGACTGTCATGATGAAGCGAGAGCTCGTCAGCTGTTCGAGAGGTTGTAAAATCCATAAAGATTTATTCCACACAACGCCATTATAAATGCAGAGTGCGACGGATTGGTCTTCTGATCAGGCGCCAATAGAGCCCCTAGTTCGGCCTTCCGAACACTAGGGGCTGCGCCAACCATACTCGAATTCCTAAGGCTAAGTGAGAGTAATAAAGCCTTATTGTCCGATTGCTTGGTTCGCGGAGAGAAGCACCTCCTTAAAAGGACCCAACTATGGGATAAAGAGCGTTCAGATATATCCCGAACACCCCCGTATTCTTTTAAGAGGGGGCAGAAGTCGACGACTGGCCAACTCTCAGGATTTGCATACAATAAACAACCACACAGGAAGAACATATGTTCAAACAAAATAGGCAATATATAATGCCATTATCGCATATTACAAAAAGGGGCACAAATGCCCTCAGGGAAATATAATGTCTTTGGCACACTTATCCGCCGCAAGGCGGGCCCCTTTCATCACACCTTCATAGTACAGCTCGAGCTTGCGGTGCTCCCTACCCTCCGGCGGCCCCTCAGTCATCAGCTTCTCCGCGTCAAGCTTCCCCCAATGCACTTTCGCACGGGCAAACGCCATGCGCGTGCCTTCTATACAGACTGATCGCTTGATAACATCAAGCCGAGGACAGGCTCCCACAATCTGCTTGACGAGTCCGAAGTAACTGCTTGGAATGGGCTCCGCAGGCCACAGTCGGACAACTAAGTCCTTCATGGCTAGTTTGGCTGCCTGGTGCAGTTCGACCAGCTGTTTCAGCTGATCGATAAATGGCACCGGATAGTTCGACACCAAATACTGCGACCAGAAATCCCTCTCCACAGACTTCTTCTCCTCGGTGCGATAGAATTGGGCGGCATCAGATATGCTGCGAGGAAGATCCGCAAAAGCCCCCGGAAAATAAAGAATTCAGCTTGCCGCTTAGGATTCTTTCCATTCTCACATACAAAGGGCTAAGATTACAGAAGGCCTTACCAGCCGCAACTTTCCGGGCCTCCTGAATGTCCCGTGCAGCACCTCGGGCTTCTTCCCGAGCACCTTCCGCAGCCTCGAGAGCTTGGGCAAGTTCGGATTCTTTCCCTATTAAACTCTGCTCCAAGCCCTCACTTTTCTTCACAGCTTCCTGGAGCTCTCGCTCAGCTGCGATGACCCTGGCCTCGTGTTTCTCACGAAGCGCCTGTTCGGCCTCAGCCCTCTTATTGGCATCTGCCACAGCCTTCTTTAGCGCCTCGTACTCGGCACTCGCTCCTAGAGCATACAATACAAATACTTCTCACCGTGCACAACTGTTAATTCGTGCCAACTTCAAGACAAATGTTTTCAACATACCTTGCTTGTCTTCCAATTGCTTCCTCACACGGCCAAGTTCTTCCTCGGCCCGTGCAAGGCTCTGCTTCAGTTCGGACACCTCCGCATTATAAGCGGCCGTCCTCTCCGCAGACACCTGTTTTCACATAAAGGGTATACGTCATTCACATAAGCTCCTACGATTGCAGAGGATTTGATCCCATGCCCGGCTTTGTCTCCTCTGCCAGATAGTGCATCAGGGGCTACTACTCATATTATGACAAACCCTCAAAGGTTTCTTAGGAAACATACCTCAAAGGCCTTTATAAGGCCAAAGCAGGACTCGTTCAGCCCGCTCTCAGCGGACTGAATCTTCTCAACCACCGCGCCCATGAGAGTGCGGTGCTCATCGATGATGGATGCGTTCTTCAACGCTATCAATAGACCGCCGGGCAGCTCTACTCGAACAGAGGATGCCGGCGGGGTAGGCAGGCCTCCCACCATCGAAGGTGGCTGTTCGCTCGATTCCGGCACCTTAGAAGTCCCGGGGGACTTACCCGCCCCCGTGTGTCCGGCAACTGGGATATGTCCTCCCTGGGACGGGTCCTGTCGGGAGGACACCTCAATGTCACGCCTGGACTTTGGGGAAGGGGCCCGCGAAGGCGTATCGCTCGCCAAGGCATCATAGCCCAGCGAATCCTCCGATGAGGATTGTCCGGCACGAGATCTCGCTGGGCTGTGCAAAATATGGCAACGGTTAAAGCTAATAAATCCAACAACAATCCCGGACGCATACGCGTGTTCGGATTCCGTATACTTACGACTTCCCCAGGGGCTGGGCCCTGGGATCCCACTCTGGGCTACTATCGGCAGCCATGGTGGATGTCTCTGGGAGGGAACCTTTCCCCCTCTTGGGCGATTCGGCCTCCAGGGACGGGGAAGTTGCACGCTTCCTCCTACCTTCAGAGTGAGACTCTTCCTCCTCTGCTTCTTCCTCTTCGCCTTCTGAAGAAGGAGCGTCGCTTGAGTCTCCGGATTTTGCGTCCGAAGCCTCGCAGCGACGGAGGCCACTCCGGGTCTTCTTGACCTTCTTGGAGGCTTCCTTCTTCGGCGCCTCGTAAGGCGCAGGGACCAGCATCTTCGACAGAAGGGGTCCGGCCGGTTCCTCCGGCAGCGGGGTCCGGACAATGTATCCGCTCCACTTTCTTTATCCATCCTTGAGGTCACAATGAAGCATGATTAAGATGTCTCCCTCAGGACATGCCAGCTGAAGCATGAATAAGCAGAGCGCGGCCATAACTTACCGAGCTTGCGGGATGGGATAATTGATACCCACGGTCCTCGGCGGGGCTCGGCCACGATTTGCCGGGCTTGAAGAGCACCTTCCAGATATCCTTGTGGGAGGAATCATAAAGCCCCTGAAGGGTTTGGTGCTCGGTTGGGTCGAACTCCCACAGAGTGCAAGCTTGGCGCTGGCAGGGGAGAATTAGGCGAACTAGCATCACCTAGACTACGTCGACGAGTTTGACGTCCCTGTCGACTACGCTCCGAAGGCGCGTCCGGAGCAATGACAGCTCGTCGGGCGAAGACCAGTTCGGGCCCTTCTTGGGCTATGACGTGAGCCGCAGTGGAGCTCCGGATCTAAACTCGGGGGCCGCCGCCCACTTTTTGCCGCGTGGTTCGGTGATATAGAACCACTGCTGCTGCCACTCCTTGACGGAGTCGTTGAAGGCACCCTTCGGCCAAGCGGCCTTGGGCATCTTGCTTACCATGGCGGCGCCACACTCGGCGTGTTCGCCACTCACCACCTTGGGTTTTACATTGAAAGTCTTCATCCACAGGCCGAAGTGAGGTGGGGTCTGGAGAAAGGCCTCGCACACGACGATGATCGTCGAAATATTGAGGAAAGAGTTAGGGGAAAGATCATGAAAATCGATCCCATAGTAATACATGACTCCGCGAACAAATGGGTGAAGGGGAAACCCGAGCCCGCGGACAAAATGGGGAAGGAACATGACTCTCTCGTGAGGTTCCGGAGTAGGGACAACCTGTCCCGACGGTGGGAGACGGTGGCCGATCTTCTGGGCCAGATACCCGGCTCCTCGGAGCTTCTTGATGTCCTTCTCCTGGACGGTCGAGGCCATCCATCTGCCTCCTGCTCCGGATCCGGAAATCTTTGGAAGACCTCTCTTTGATGGAGAAAAAGAGTGCTTAGGCTCTAGGGCTCGGGCAGAGGGGAATGAGCTAACGGGAGGAGAAGGCGTGGGTAAAGAGAAAGGGGCCTTACCTCTTTTATAGGGGTGGTAGAAGTTTTTTTGCGCCTCCCCACTTGCCTGGTGAAGCCCGTCCACCTCCCACTCGCTGCGATTAGTGGTGTGGTTGGGTTACCCATACCCGTATTGATGAGAATCCCGTGATAAGGGGACACGATCTCTGCTTCGACAAGACGTGTCAAAGAAACCGCCTCACAATATGCGCTGTAGTTGGTTGCGGGAAAATGGTTCGAATAATGATCCGGCTGTAATGACATGTCATGTCGTCAGAAAAAGTTGTCAGCAGATTGCATTTGTGAAATATCATTCTCTCTACAGTGGTGTGTAAAGACCATTTTTGTGGATCCGAACACGATTAAAGTGTTCAATAATTACTTTGGAGTATTCGGAGAAGGAACCCGCCTTGCAATGCCGAAGAAAATACTGCGCGCCGGACTCATCGTCATTGAAGCCTGGTTCAGGGGCTACTGATGGAGTCCTAGATTAGGGGGTATCCGGACAGCCGGACTGTGTGCAATGTCCGGACTATTGAAGCGTGAAGATACAAGACTCAAGACTTCGGCCCGTGTCCGGATGGGACTCTCCTTTGCGTGGAAGGCAAGCTCGGCGATCCGGATATTTTGTTTCCTTCCTTGTAACCGACTTCATGTAAACCCTAGCCCTCTTCGGTGTCTATATAAACCGGAGGGGTTGGTCCTTAGAAGGCCGATCACAATTGCAATCATACCATCATAGGCTAGCTTCTAGGGTTTAGCCTCTATGATCTCGTGGTAGATCTACTCTTGTACTACCCATATCATCAATATTAATCAAGCAGGAAGTAGGGTTTTAGCTCCATCGAGAGGGCCCGAACCTGGGTAAACATCTGTGTCCCTTGCTTCCTGTTACCATCAGCCTTGACGCACAGATGGGACCCCCTACCCAAGATCCGCCGGTTTTGACACCGACAGTCATGCTTGTCTGAGACACCGTGTTCACATGCTTGTAGCAGAACTAGCTCATATTTTGGAGATTACTAACGTAGTTCATTCCCCAAGAATCTCGCAACGTCATCTCGTCGATTTGTGTTGCAAACTTTCATTTTTCTATCTAGACTCGATGAGTCTGGATTATCCTGACACCAACCAGATCTGAATCTCAGGCAGATATGATGGTTGGAACGGTTCCCAAGAACTATAATATTGGTCTCGCCATAACCAGTAAAGTGGATGTCATGGCCAACACACCCAACCGGAAGACCTATTATTGTAGTATCTTGTTTGAGGAAGTTGGCCACCTCCCCATAAGGATCTCGTAGAATTTATTCCAGTAGTTGTTCCTTATGGATTTTTGTGTTCCCGAAGTCTGACCTTTTACTTGATGTTCTAGATATCAAACCATATCTACGAATGGGATACGCTAGCACATCAAGGAGAACATTAGAAGCGGAGTGCTAAATGTCTCTTGGTCGATCATCCGAATTTTTGATTCATTGGCCTTGCTAAGGTGAAATCTGAGAAGGTGTTATCCTCTTTTGCATCTGCATCATCCATCACCATTCATCATGGCAGTAAGTTGTGCTGCCAGGTTCCTTGACATGGATATTGGTAAACCCTTGATGAATATGGAAATGCTCAAGTTCTTGAGAGCACGCACAAGCACTAGGTGTTATCATCAGCACTAACTGGGATTGCTCTGAGTTTCCTCGGTTATGCTATAACTTCCCAACAGTGGAATCACTCTCGTCTATTGAGTTATTCCCCAGTTACTAGAATCATTCCCGTCATTTGCATTTTGTTCCCAGCTTGCACCGCCATTGTGCCATCCTACTCTGGATTACCCTTCTCAGTAATTACTGATCAGGATCATTTTCAAAAGTGGTCCTACCATGGGTTCCATCCATCTCCGATGATAAGCAAAATCATCCATTGCGTTGTCTTCAACAAGGTAATCCACATCATCCATACTAGTCCGAGTATGCCATTCTACAGAACTCCTCCAAACGATCGCTCGAGATTTGCCTTAGGCTGGTATAGAGAGTCTCAGTGATCTCTATATCAAAAGTAATTCTTTTTGCCACTTAAGGTAAAAATTCTACGAGTCACCTTCCCTAAGGTGTCGTATGGAATCATGGCAGATAACTCTTTGCTATCTTGAAACCATGCACCATCCTTTTCAAGCGTTGGTTTCTTGCCTACCAAGTGAACCTTCGTCATCTGTTTCACTCCATCCCCCTGGAGGTATGTTTTGTGTCTCAGCTCGAGAGTTGTTTCAATGTCTCACTCCATGAGTTGATCCTAAGTGCTCGATCTTCGAGAAGATTGATTCTTCTAGAGTTTTCCTTCTTCTCTCGTTGTCATGTTGGATGGTGTTCTCAAAGCAAAGACGCCAAGATTAACTTTAAGCAATGAATCAACATCTTCAAGAAGGGGCAATTGGATCGTGAAGTTTATGCTAGCTTCGTGTCCCCTTTGTCTTCTTGCCTCACGTCTTGAATCTCGGGACGAGATTCTTGTTTAGTGGGGGTGAGTTGCCACAACCCTAGATCAGCCTTTGCTTGTCTTTGCTTGATAATCTTGTTTAAATTTCAAATGAAATTTGAAATGAGGAATTTGCAAAGCCTCTGAAGTCATTTTTGAAAATGATCAAGATAGAATTGCCTCAAATAAGTCCAAGAAAATGTTCCTGATTCTCTCTGAAAATATTGGCCAGAGATAAAATTCAAGTCAATAATTTTAGGAGCTCAGAAATAATTATTTTGGGAATTTGAGACAACCCAATAATTATTTGTATTGGATCTATATTTATTATATAGAAAATATAAGTTCACTAATTCTGAAAATTATTGTGTGACTTTGGATAAGACCACTTAGTTCACACAATTATTTTCATCATGTTTTAAATTGGTTTGGTATCTTTCCCTAACAATAAAGTACGGATTGACTTCGTGGGTTCACCGTCACAATACACTTTCTTCTCATATCATAATACACTTTTACGATTTGTATAGAAAAAATCGTAATATAAACGAGGTGGTACTAATTACTTGATGTCTATAATTGATCCCAACACTTGAAACTTTTGTTCGTTCACGGGCTCGGGTCGTCGCTGCCTATTAGGCCCGTGCAAGCAGTTTTGGAAGGAATCAGACGTATCGTATTCGGCGCCTTCCCCAGGCGCCTCCATATATGACCAAGCCTCGCCGCTTGTCGATTCCGCACTCGCCCATTTCCCAAAAATCCCCAACCGCAGGCACCCCTGGCTTCGGCGCGATTTCGAAGCCTCCTTTGGTCTTGAAGATTGGAAGGCCACCGATCTACCGGGTCTGCTGCTCTGCTGCTGCTGCAAATCAAACCTAGATCCACACGAGCTCCTCCAGGTCGTCGTCCGTCAAGCTACTGGCACGCCCCACGCCGGAATTCCTGGCGCTTGTTCCGGCACCATCTGGGGCGCCATCTTCCCCGGCGAGCACCACCGATCGCACCCTCCGTGGCCACGCCGCCTCTCACTGCGCATCACAACATACCTCCGGGCCGCTCTTGACCCGGCGGTTACGGCTGCGTCGGCGGGTAGGCGGGGCGTCCGCAGCTGCAGGGTACAGGGAGAATAAGAACAAGAAGCCCGCCATGGCCGCTGGCATGGCGGTTGTGGAGCAGGGGTGCGGGAATCCCGGCGAAAGAGGAGCCATGGCCGCTGTGAAACTCCTCCTGGCAGAGCGCGGACGTGTGCCCGTCATGGCCCCGCCATCGGGATCACAGAAGCGCGCAGATGTGTAGGAGCCCTCCCGCCATGGCCAATGAAATGCGGGGGAGCGAGGAGGGTTCGGCGGCACACGCGGGTGCGGGGATCTCTCGGCGGCGGTGAGTGCAGGCAGCAGTTCTGGAAATCGGGGTTGGGGAGGTTTCTGTAAGGGCATCTCCAGCCGCGCCCCCAGGAAGGCCTCCCCAGGCGTTTTTTTCGCATCGGCGCCGAAAAAACAGCCCAGTCACACCCCCAGGAGCCCGATTTTCGCCGGCTTGGGCCGAAAACAGCGTCGGCGGACTCAACCCGAACCCGGCGCGCTGGGGGGTGCCCGGGGGCGCCGGGGCGAGCTGTTTTGGCGCGAAAAAGACGCGGGCCAGCCGCGTCAGCGACTCGGCGCCTCATCTTTCCCCAACGGCCTCGGTTCCCGCGGGGAATCAATGGCAAGGCTGCCGCCGGTCAGCCTTGCCATTGATTCCTCATGGGCGGCGCTTCACGGGACGGCACGCCGACGCCTCCCCTCCCTCGCACGCGTACACACGGGCGCGGCCCGGCTATAAAAGCCGGCGGCCTCCACTCGCCTGTGCCCACACCAGCCCAGCCCCTCGCCGCTGTCCAGACCCTCCCTCTCCCTGCCTCTCCCGAGCGCCGCCGCCCAGCCCCTCCCTCTATCTCTCCCGAGCCCGCCCAGCCCCGCCGTCGCCGTGGCAGAACGCTTCCCCGGAGACGAGGCGGCGGCCAACGGCTTCGGCCGCCGTTCGCTCCGTGAACAGGAGTACTGGCTCCTGTTCCAGGCAAACATCCCGGCGCCGGCGGACATGCGCGCCGGGCCAACGGGGTGGAGACTCAGCGCCGGGGGAGTGCCCATTCCCCCGTTGCCCGACGCCAACGCGAAGCCGAAGTACTTCGCCGAGGAGGTCGAGATCGTGCGCGCGTCCCTCACCGACGCCCAACTCTCCCTCCCCCAGTACGCCGCCGACAACCACGCGTCCTGGGCGGCGTATTTCGAGCGCCGCCAGCAGCAGCGATTGGCGTCCACCAACGGCGCGCCGGTGGTCGGCGGCCGGCAAAACAGCGAGGGGCGCCACCTCTGGTGGGGCGTCCCCGGCCGCACACTCGAGGGTGTGCTCACGTACCTCGAGGGCAGCAACGACCCGCCGTTGGCGTACCCCCCGGCGGCGGCGCAGGACCGACGCGTTGGGCCATGGGCGCCAAGGAGGTTCGGGTCCTCCTCCTCCTCTTCCTCCTCCTGATCCTCATCGCACTCCTCGGTACTCCGGCCCTGCTCAGCGTCAAGGCCGAGCCCGCGGCGGAGTCGCCGCTCGGCCGTCGCACCCGCAGCGCCGGCATCGTCATCAACGAGGGCGGCCGGCGCGCCTCCTCCTTGTCGGCTCCTCCGCGCTTCGTCAAGCCAAAGACGGAGCCGGGGCTGGCGCCGGTGAAGATGGAGCCGGGGCTGGTGCCGGTGAAGACGGAGCCGGGGCTGGCGCCGGTGAAGCCGGAGTTCGACGATGACGACGCGACCCTAGAATGGGCGCGCCAGGACTCCATTGCGATGGAGAAGACGCGCCGGGAGAAGGCGAAGGAGCGCCAGCGCGCCGCCCTGCGCCGCTTCGAGGAGCGCCGACGCGGCCGCGATGAAGACGGGGTCATCGTCCTATGCGACAGCGATGACGACGACGACGACGCGCCGCCGCCAGTCCGCCATGGCGACGCCGGGTCCAGCAGGGCGCCCGCGTCAAGGAGGAGAAGGCCGCCGACGATGATGGCGGCGACGACTTCAGCCCTTTTCTTTTTTAGATTAGATTAATGTAATGAAAATGCGCGAATTTCGCCGAAATTTGCAATGTTTAGCCGAAATTTAACCACTTTTTATCATAACTTCGCCGAATGGTCCTTGTTTTTTTAATACGCGCCTGGGGCGGCCCTGGGGGCCGACGGCTGGGGACCGACTCGCACCCAGGGCCATTTTTTGCGCCGGCTCACCCCCAGACGGCGCTTTTAGACTCCCCCTGGCGGGCCAACGGCTGGAGATGCCCTAAGGAAGGAGGATATTCGCTATTCTGGAAAATGATGAGAAAGTGCGACGTTGTGGGGCGTGGAGGGCCAACGATGGCGCTGATTTCTACTACCAAAGCCGACGTGTTACTTCTCGGAAAAAAAAACAGCCCACGTGTTAGCTAGCGTGCACGCGTGATGAGTTTTCAACACTTTTTTAAGGGAGTTTCAACACTTAGACGTGTTAGCTAGCGAGGGTGTCACCAAATCTCTCCGAGATGTGTTAGCGCCCAGATGTGTTTATTCTCTTTGTTTTTTGAACTTAACGTTTAACTTATTCAACTATCCCCACAGTCCACAGAGAGATGTGTTTATTCTCTTACCGAATTTGATTCTATGCTACATATTTTTATTTTAAGGTTTAAATTAACTCTATTTATGTCTTATTCGAAAAAAAAATCATGTTTTCTTCCTCACGAACTCATACCGACTATGTGGAGGCGAAAACTAAAAATGAAACAAACATCATATATACATGGATAAGGATTAGACAATGTTTGACAAAGGCTTAGAGGACACACGGCAAAGGCTTATATGCTCGCACTTTCAATAAAGCTAGAAAAGAGGAAATTATGATTAGTCCTGATTGAGGTACAACAGACTAAGTAAAACAAGAAGTTAGAATGTCTATACGACAGGACATCGCGGTTAACACACGGTGCATGCCTGGACGTTGGATGAAGTATACTATATTTTTATTATCCGATGTCGATAACTCAAAAGAAGCATTGCCTATGCGGTATTTTTTTTACCATTATGGTAATCTAAAGATAAGGTTGTTCATCTGATTAGTTAACTAGAATTCACTTCCCAAATTTTGAACTAGCGCCCCAAGGACTCCTATTGTTAATTGATTCATCATTTTTGTTATCATCAAACTTATCATCTATCTATCTAGCCTGATTAATGATAATTAACATTTGTTTTACAACAAATCACGTCAACCTTTTTTTCTGCCGTTGCAACACACGGGCATGTTTGCTAGTTATTTACTAAATCAGAAACAAACTAAAGAAAAGAAAAACAGAAGAAATAAAAAAAAGAAACTTACCTGAGGCCCACTTACCTGGTGGCCCAGCAAAATCGGCCCAGCCCACCAGGGGCGCCTTGGTCTTCTTCCACCTCTGCCAGTAGGCAGAGGCGTGTCGACACGCACGCGATCGCCGTGGCCTCCTTCCTGCCTGCTTCCCCCCTCCCCGGCCCTTCTAGCGATGCCACAGGGACGCCCCGTGACCCCTCTCTCCTCTCCCTCGCTCCCTAGACTCTCTCCTCCTCTCTAGCTCCTCCCCTGCACCACCGAGCGGAGCTCATCACCGCCGCTCGCCCTTGCCACGCCTACCGTGCTCCTCTCACCTCCTCGTGTCATTTGCAAGCTCCGCCATCGTCCGTTACACCTCCTGGAGCGAGCCTCAAGCGCTCACACTTCCCAAGTCGACCGCCTCAACTCCGTCTTCAAGCTTCGGTCGCCGGAGATCGCCACTGCCATTCGTCGACTCCAGCGTGTCCCCGAGCTCGCTGACGACGTCATCGTGATCTCTTTGAGGAGATGACCATTTCCCCTCCATCAATTTACTCGTTTCCGCGCCGTAGCACCCTCACCTGCGCACCCGAGCACAGCCATCCACCATGGCCGCCTAGCTTTCTTGACCCGAGCCCCTCCGCTCGAACCCATGGCACCAGCGTGCTTCCGGTGGCCCGCGGAAGCCACCTAGCTCATCAGCTCCTCCCCTAGCGCACCGCAGCCGCATCCCCGCTCGTGTCCGAACTACGGTGCCTCCCCGAGCTTGTTTCCGATGAGCTCCGGCCGCCCTAGCTGCTGCTGCCTGCAGCTCTGGATGCGGGCGAGCTCCGGCTCCCCGTGGGCGCTCTCCGCTGCTCCTCTAGACGCCGGAGGAGCGAGCCCGAGACTCTCCGCCGCGTTTTGAGGTCGTCGCCGGCCATACTCCGGTGAAGATGACATGGCACATCATTAGTGGCTAATCACCCGCTAATAACGTCACTAACTAACCCCCTAGCTCACTGACGAATGGGCCCCACGCCCTAATTAACCCGGGTTTTGTTTCTGTTTAGATTAAACTAACCCCCATGGGCCCCACATGTCAGTTTGACCTGGCCACTAATGACCCACAAGTATAGGGGATCTATCGTAGTCCTTTCGATAAGTAAGAGTGTCGAACCAACGAGGAGCAGAAGGAAATGACAAGCGGTTTTCAGTAAGGTTTTCTCTCCAAGCACTGAAATTGTAGGTAACAGATAGTTTTGTGATAAGATAAATTGTAACGAGTAACAAGCAATGAAAGTAAATAAAGTGCAGCAAGGTGGACAAATCCTTTTTGTAGCAAAGGGCAAGCCTGGACAATTTCTTATAATGACAAAAGAGCTCCCGAGGACACATGGGAATTATCGTCAAGCTTGTTTTCATCACGCTCATATGATTAGTGTTCGGTACTTTGATAATTTGATATGTGGGTGGACCGGTGCTTGGGTACTGCCCTTACTTGGACAAGCATCCCACTTATGATTAACCCCTATTGCAAGCATCCGCAACTACAACAGAAGTATTAAGGAAAACCTAACCACAACATTAAACATATGGATCCAAATCAGCCCCTTACGAAGCAACGCATAAACTAGGGTTTAAGCTTCTGTCACTCTAGCAACCCATCATCTACTTATTACTTTCCAATGCCTTCCCCTAGGCCCAAATAATGGTGAAGTGTCATGTAGTCGATGTTCACATAACACCACTAGAGGAAAGGCAACATACATCTCATGAAAATATCAAATAAATACCAAATTCACATGACTGCTAATAGCAAGACTTCACCCATGTCCTCAGGAACAAATGTAACTACTCACAAAGCATATTCATGTTCATAATCAGAGGAGTAATAATATGCATTAAGGATCTGAACATATGATCTTCCACCAAGTAAACCAATTAGCATCAACTACAAGGAGTAATCAACACTACTAGCAACCCACAGGTACCAATTTGTGGTTTTGATACAAGATTGGATACAAGAGATGAACTAGGGTTTTGAGAGGAGATGGTGCTGGTGAAGATGTTGATGGAGATTGATCCCCTCCCGATGAGAGAATCGTTGGTGATGACGATGGTGATGATTTCCCCCTCCCGGAGGGAAGTTTCCCCGGCAGAACAGCTCTGCCGAAGCTCTAGATTGGTTCCACCAAGGTTCCGCCTCGTGGCGGCAGAGTTTCATCTTGTAAGCTTGCCTCCGATTTTTTCCAGGGTAAAAGCCTTCATATAGCAGAAGATGGGCACCGGAGGGGCACCAGGGGGCCCAAGAGACAGGGGCGTGCCCAGTAGGGGTGGGCGCGCCCCCCACCCTCCTGGCCTGGGTGTGGGCCCCCTCTGGTAGTTTCTTCGCTCAATAATTCTTATTAATTCCAAAAATAACTTCCGTGGAGTTTCAGGATTTTTGGGGCAGTGCGGAATAGGTTTCCAATGTTTGCTCCTTTTCCAGCCAGAATTCCAGCTGCCGGCATTCCCCCTCTTGATGGTAAACCTTGTAAAATAAGAGAGAATAGCCATAAGTATTGAGATATAATGTGTAATAACAACCCATAATGCGATAAATTTTGATATAAAAGCATGATGCAATATGGACGTATCAACTCCCCCAAGCTTAGACCTCGCTTGTCCTCAAGCGGAAGCCGAAATCGAAAAATGTGTCCACATGTTTAGAGATAGAGGTGTCAATAAAAATAAAATACGGACATGAGGGCATCATGATCATTCTTATAACAGCAACATATATAGATTTTTTCATATGATTTCTTATGCTCAAGTAACGATCAATTCACAATGTCAAATATGGTTCAGAAACTTCATTAGGAACTAACAAACTATAATCTCAGTCATTGAAGCAATTGCAATTTATCATAACATCAGAAAGAGTCAAGAATAGAGGTTTTCAGCAAGTCCACATACTCAACTATCATGTAGTCTTCTACAATTGCTAACACGAGGAGCTTGCCAAAGGATAAAATGAAAAAGGGAAAGGTGAAGATCACCTTGACTCAAGCATAAAGTAAAAGATAGGCCCTTCTCAGAGGGAAGCAGAGGTTGTCATGTGCTTTTATGGTTGGATGCATAAAATCTTAATGCAAAAAAACGTCACTTTATATTGCACTTGTATGTGGACCTTTATTATGAAGTCTATCTCTTTTATTGCTTCCACAACACGATCGTATAAAGCTTATTTTCTCTGCACTAATAAGTCATACATATTTAGAGAGCAATTTTTATTGCTTGCAACATGACAACTTACTTGAAGGATCTTACTGAATCCATAGGTAGGTATGGTGGACTCTCATGGCAAAACTGGGTTTAAGGATATTTGGAAGCACAAGTAGTATCTCTACTTGGTGTAAGGAATTTGGCTAGCATGAGGGGGAAAGGCAAGCTCAACATGTTTGGAAGGTCAATGACAATATACTTTAACTGAGATGTGAGAAAACATAAACCATTACGTTGTCTTCCTTGTCCAACATCAACTCTTTTAGCATGGCATACTTAATGAGTGCTTCGCAATCATAAAAGATGTCCAAGATAGTATATTTGTATGTGAAACCTCTCTTTCCTTATTACTTCCTATTAATTGCCCTAAATAAAACGGTAAAGATAGGAGTGTGATGGTGATACGATACCAGGGCACCTCCCCCAAGCTTGGCAGTTGCCAAGGGGAGTGCCCATACCCATGTGATTATGTGCTCGGAGGTGGTGAAGTAGGAGTTGTTGATGATGTAGGCTTGTTCCTCAATTTACGCTTGAGGATAGTATTTTGTTCCTTTAGATCATCGATCTCCTGCTCAAGACTTAATATTCTTTTGCATAGTTCCTGTTTATTTTCCTGCAAGAGACGAAAAGGGATAAACTCGATCTTTGGCTTCTTTGCTCTATCAGGGAGGCTTGACATTTTAAACTCCACATGCATGTCCCCAAGTTGGGGTAATGGGGTTTCGTCTTCGTCTGAACTCGTCTCCTCCTTTCCCTTAGGCTCATAGTCTTCCTCTTCTTCAGTGGTCCAGCCATCATGCTCCAAGTCCCCGTAGACCCTTGGGTTTGCAAGGTAATCAGTCACATAGCTTTCCCCTTCCGAATCCTGAGACGACATATTGCTCTATTCTGTAACAAAAACAGCTCGAAACGAAAACAGAGGATATTTGCGTGATACGGTGGTCAAAGCCTTTAGGAGATTATATAATGAACTTTTACTGACCAAAATACGTAACGTGCAAGAAAACAGAGTCCAGGAGGCACACTAGGTGGCCACGAGACAGGGGGCACACCCAAGAAGGGTGGGCACGCCCTCCACCCTCATGGAGGCCTCGTGTCCTTCACGGACTACTTCTTTCTTTCCAAAATTCTTAAATATTCCTAAACTGATAAAAATTGCCATTAGAACTGGTCGGTTTACTTACCGTACCACATACCTATTCCTTTTCGAAGTCTGGAACGTTCTGGAAAGTGTCCCTTATGTATTCCTCTGGGATTATGGTTTCAATAATATTAGTTTGAACATAGATAGGATTACCTAAGATATAATGCTTAATTCTTTGACCGTTCACCGCCCTCGGACTTGTGCCTTTGAAGTTGTTGATTTTTATGGCACCAGAACAATAGACCTCCTCCATAACGTAAGGACCTTCCCATTTAGAGAGAAGTGTTCCTGCAAAAAATCATAAATGAGAGTTGCATAATAACACAGAATCACCTACATTAAACTCACGCTTTTGTATCCTTTGTCATGCCAGCGTTTGACTTTTTCTTTGAATAGCTTGGCATTCTCATATGCTTGGGTTCTCAATTCATCAAGTGAGCTAATATCAAATAACCTCTTCTCACCGGCAAGTTTGAAGTCATAGTTGAGCTCTTCAAGAATCCAATATGCTTTATGTTCAAGTTCTAGAGGTAAGTGACATGCTTTTCCATAAACCATCTTATACGGAGACATACCCATAGGATTTTTGTATGCAGTTCTATAGGACCATAATGCATCATCAAGTTTCTTGGACCAATTCTTTCTAGATCTATTCACAGTCTTTTGCAAAATTAATTTGAGCTCTCTATTGCTCAACTCTACTTGACCACTAGACTATGGGTGATAAGGAGATGCGATTCTATGATTAACATCATACTTAGCAAGCATCTTACGGAAAGCACCATGAATAAAATGTGAACCACCATCAGTCATAAGATATCTAGGGACTCTAAACCTCGGAAAAATAACTTCTTTAAGCATCTAAATAGAGGTGTTATGATTAGCACTACTAGTTGGAATAGCTTCTACCCACTTAGGAACGTAATCAACAGCAAACTAAAATATGTGTGTAACCATTAGAGGCAGGAAAAGGTCCCATATAATCAAAGCCCCAAACATCAAACGGTTCAATAACAAGAGAATAATTCATAGGCATTTCTTGACGTCTACTAATATTACCAATTCTTTGACATTCATCACAAGATAAGACAAACTTACGAGCATCTTTGAAGAGAGTAGGACAATAAAAACCAGATTGCAATACCTTATGTGCAGTTCTATCTCCAGCGTGGTGTCCTCCATAGGATTCAGAGTGACACTTGCATAGGATATGTTCATGTTCATGCTCAGTGTGGGTCATCACAGAAGTAATGTCTTAAATCATAAAAGAACTTTTTCTTTTGCTGGTATATGAAACTAGGTGGTATAAATTTAGCAACAATGTAATTAGCATAATCAGCATACCAAGGAGCAGTACGAGAGGCATTAACGACCGCTAATTGTTCATCAGGAAAGCTATCATCAATATGTAGTGGGTTATCAAGAACATTCTCTAACCTAGACAAGTTGTCTGCAACGGGGTTCTCAGCTCCCTTTCTATCAATCATATGCAATTAAATTCTTGGAGCAAGAGAACCCATCTAATAAGTCTAGGCTTAGCATCCTTCTTTTCCATAAGATATTTAATAGAAGCATGATCAGTGTGAATAGTAACTTTGGAATCAACAATATAAGGTCTAAACTTATCACATGCAAACACAACTGCTAAGAACTCATTTTCGGTAGTAGCATAATTTCTCTGGGCAGTATCAAGAGTCTTACTAGCATACTGGATAACATTCAATTTCTTATCAACTCTTTGCCCTAGAATAGCACCTACAGCATAATCACTAGCATCACACATAATTTCAAAGGGTAAATTCCAATCAGGTGGTTAAACAATCGGTGCAGTGATCAAAGCTTTCTTAAGTATTTCAAATGCTTCTACACAATCATCATCAAAGACAAAAGGAATATATTTTTGCAATAAATTAGTCAGAGGCCTAGAGATTTTAGAAAAGTCCTTAATGAACCTCCTATAAAAATCGGCATGACCAAGGAAACTTATTATACCTTTTATGTCCTTGGGACATGGCATCTTTTCAATAGCATCAACTTTGGCTTTATCAACTTCAATACCTCTCTCGGAAATCTTATGCCCCAAAACAATGCCTTCATTAACCATAAAGTGGCACTTTTCCCAATTCAAGATGAGACTAGTGTCTTCGCATCTGTGCAAAACTCGATCAAGGTTGCTCAAGCAATCATCAAAAGAGGATCCATAAATGGAGAAATCATCCATGAATACCTCACAAATCTTTTCACAAAAGTCAAAGAATATAGCCATCATACATCCTTGAAAGGTAGCAGGTGCATTACATAAACCAAAAGGCATATGTCTATAAGCAAAAGTACCGAAAGGGCAAGTAAAAGTAGTTTATGATTGATCCTTCGCTGACATAGGTATTTGAGAGAAACCAGAATAACCATCTAGAAAGCAGAAATGTGTGTGTTTGGATAGTCTTTCTAGCATTTGATCGATAAAAGGTAAAGGGTAATGATCTTTCTTAGTAGCTTTATTTAATTTACGGAAATCAATTACCATCCTATAACCTGTAATAATTCTTTGCGGGATCAATTCATCTTTATCATTACGGACGACAGTAATACCTCCCTTTTTAGGAACACAATGGACAGGGCTTACCCAATCACTATCAGCAACGGGATAAATTATACCTGCCTCAACGAGCTTTAGTATCTCCTTTCTTAACACTTCTTTCATCTTAGGATTCAATCGTCGTTGAGGATCTCTAACTGGTTTGGCATCGTCCTCCAAATTAATTTTGTGATGGCACAACGTGGGACTAATGCCCTTGAGATCATCCAGAGTATATCCAATAGCAGCATGGTGCTTCTTCAGAGTTTTCAATAGTCTTTCTTCTTCTTGCTCTGAAAAGTTAGCACTAATACTAACAGGATATATTTTCTTTTCATCAAGATAAGCATACTTAAGATTATCAAGTAATGGTTTGAGTTCAAACACGGGATCACCCTTGGGTGGAGGGGGATCCCCTAGAATTTCAACTGGTAGGTTGTGTTTCAGAATAGGTTCCTGTTGAAGGAACACTTCATCTATTTCCCTTCTTTCCTTCATAAACATATCATTTTCATGGTCTAGAAAATATTGTTCTAACGGATCAGTAGGAGGCACGGCAATAGAAGCAAGACCAATAATCTCATCCTTACTAGGTGATTCTCTATCACGAGGTTGTCTATGAAACTTAGCAAAATTAAACTCATGAGACACATCCTCTAAGCCAATTGTAACAGTATCCTTTTCACAATCAATCCTAGCATTAACAGTATTCAAGAAGGGTCTACCAGAAATGATGGGACAAAAATCATCTTCTGGGGAACTAAGAACAAGAAAATCAGCAGGATATTTAACCTTCCCGCACAAGACTTCAACATCTCTAACAATCCCAATTGGTGAAATAGTATCTCTATTGGCAAGCTTGATAGTAACATTAATACCTTCCAATTCAGCGGGTGCAATATCATGCATAATTTCTTTATATAAATCATAGGGTATTGCACTAGCACTAGCACCCATATCACATAAGCCATGATAACAATGATCTCCTATTTTAACAGAAATAACAGGCATGCCTACAACAAGTCTATGTATCTTAGCAACTGGTCTAACAATATTAGCAGTCTCACCACAGAAATAAATAACATGCCCATCTAAATCATCATCCAAAATATCTTTAACCAAAGCAATACTAGGTTCAACTTTGATTTGCTCAGGAGGTGTATAAGTCCTAGTATTACTCTTACAAACAACAGTCAAAGTTTTAGCATGATCCTTTATCCTAACAGGAAAAGGAGGTTTCTCAACATAAGTAGTAGGAACAAGGATCACTATAAGTGACAGTCTTTTCTTCAATTGTAATAGGTGCAACTACTTTTACTTCAACGGGAGGATTATATTTAAACCACTTCTCCTTAGGGAGATCAACGTGAGTAGCAAAAGATTTACAGAAAGAAGCTACTATCTCAGAGTCAAGTCCATACTTAGCGCTAAATCCACGAAAAGCATAGCTATCCATAAAAGATTTAACACAATCCATGATGCAGGAGGATGGGGGTATTGATGAAGATGTGAACCATCGGATCAAAGCCGGATGGATGAAGTGGCGCCAAGCTTCTAGCATTCTCTATGACAAGAGAGTGCCAAAAAAGCTAAAAGGCAAGTTCTACAGGACGTCGGTTCGACCCGCAATGTTGTATAGCGCTGAGTGTTGGCCGACTAAAAGGCGACATGTTTAACAATTAGGTGTGGCGGAGATGCGTATGTTGAGATGATGTGTGGCCACACGAGGAAGGATCGAGTCCGGAATGATGATATACGAGATAGAGTTGGGGTAGCACCAATTGAAGAGAAGCTTGTCCAACATCGTCTGAGATGGTTTGGGCATATCCAGCGCAGGCCTCCAGAAGCTCCAGTGCATAGCGGATGGCTAAAGCGTGCGGAGAATGTCAAGAGAGGGCGGGGTAGACCGAATTTGACATGGGAGGAGTCCGTTAAGAGAGACTTGAAGGATTGGGGTATCACTAAAGAGCTAGCTATGGACAGGGGTGCATGGAAGCTTGCTATCCATGTGCCAGAGCCATGAGTTGGTTGCAAGATCTTATGGGTTTCACCTCTAGCCTACCCCAACTTGCTTGGGACTAAAGGCTTTGTTGTTGTAAACTTAGGTGTCAAACCTGACTCCTTACCATCGTCGGAACCCCAATCTTCAGAGTTGCATTTAATTCTTTCCAATAAGTCCCATTTAAATTCAATAGTCTTCAGCATATAAGAACTAGCACAGGAAGTATCGAGCATGTTGCGATCATTGGGAGAAAGTCGAGCATAAAAATTTTGAATAATCATTTCTTTGGAGAGCTCATGATTGGGGCATGAATATAACATTGATTTAAGCCTCCCCCAAGCTTGAGAGACGCTTTCTCCTTCGCGAGGCCAGAAATTATATATGTAATTATGATCACAATGAACAAGATGCATAGAATAGAACTTCTGGTGAAATTCCAACTTCAATCTTTTATAATTCCAAGATCTCGTATCATCACGTAGCCTATACCATGTCAATGCATCTCCCTTCAAAGATAAAGGGAAGACCTTCCTTTTGACAACATCATCGGGAATACCTGCGAGCTTAAATAATCCACAAACTTCATCCACAAAGATAAGGTGTAAATCGGGATGCAATGTTCCATCTCCTGCTAATGAATTAGCTAGCAGTTTCTCTATCATACCCAAAGGAATCTCAAAGTAAATGTTTTCAGTAGGTTCAGTAGGTTGAGGAGCAACTCTTTGCTCTTTTGGTTGGGGTGAAGATACCCCGAACAAGCCCCTCAAAGGATTAGTTTCCAAAGTAACAAGTGACAGAAAATTTCAGCACACTATATAAATGTTTCCTTACCAAGTTCCACTCACCAAAGGCGCTTCACTCCCCGGCAACGGCGCCAGAAAAGAGTCTTGGTGACCCACAAGTATAGGGGATCTATTGTAGTCCTTTCGATAAGTAAGAGTGTCAAACCCAACGAGGAGCAGAAGGAAATGACAAGCGGTTTTCAGTAAGGTTTTCTCTGCAAGCACTGAAATTGTAGGTAACAGATAGTTTTGTGATAAGATAAATTGTAACGAGTAACAAGCAATGAAAGTAAATAAAGTGCAGCAAGGTGGACCAATCGTTTTTGTAGCAAAGGACAAGCCTGGACAATTTCTTATAATGAGAAAAGAGCTCCCGAGGACACATGGGAATTATCGTCAAGCTAGTCTTCATCACACTCATATGATTCGCGTTCGGTACTTTGATAATTTGATATGTGGGTGGACCGGTGTTTGGGTACTGCCCTTACTTGGACAAGCATCCCACTTATGATTAACCCCTATTGCAAGCATCCGCAACTACAAAAGAAGTATTAAGGTAAACCTAACCACAACATTAAACATATGGATCCAAATCAGCCCCTTACGAAGCAACACATAAACTAGGGTTTAAGCTTCTATCACTCTAGAAACCCATCATCTACTTATTACTTCCCAATGCCTTCCCCTAGGCCCAAATAATGGTGAAGTGTCATGTAGTCGACGTTCACATAACACCACTAGAGGAAAGGCAACATGCATCTCATCAAAATATCAAATGAATACCAAATTCACATGACTACTAATAGCAAGACTTCACCCATGTCCTCAGTTACAAATGTAACTACTCACAAAGCATATTCATGTTCATAATCAGAGGAGTAATAATATGCATTAAGGATCTAAACATATGATCTTCCACCAAGTAAACCAATTAGCATCAACTACAAGGAGTAATCAACACTACTAGCAACCCACAGGTGCCAATTTGTGGTTTTGATACAAGATTGGATACAAGAGATGAACTAGGGTTTTGAGAGGAGATGGTGCTGGTGAAGATGTTGATGGAGATTGATCCCCTCCCGATGAGAGGATCGTTGGTGATGATGATGGTGATGATTTCTCCCTCCAGAGGGAAGTTTCCCCGGCAGAACAGCTCTGCCGGAGCTCTAGATTGGTTCCGCCAAGGTTCCGCCTCGTGGCGGTGGAGTTTCGTCCCGTAAGCTTGCCTCCGATTTTTTTTCAGGGTAAAAGCCTTCATATAGCAGAAGATGGGCACCGGAGGGCCACCAGGGGGCCCAGGAGACAGGGGGCACGCCCAGTAGGGGTGGGCGCGCCCCCACCCTCCTGGCCCGGGTGTGGGCCCCCTCTGGTAGTTTCTTCGCTCAATAATTCTTATTTTTAATTCCAAAAATAACTTCCGTGGAGTTTCAGGATTTTTGGAGCAGTGCAGAATAGGTTTCCAATGTTTGCTCCTTTTCTAGCCAGAATTCGAGCTGTCAGCATTCCCCCTCTTCATGGTAAACCTTGTAAAATAAGAGAGAATAGCCATAAGTATTGAGATATAATGTGTAATAACAGCCCATAATGCGATAAATATTGATATAAAAGCATGATGCAAAATGGACGTATCAGCCACGTCACACGTTGACCGACCCCACAAGTATTGACTTGTTGACGTGTCTGTTGACTAGGCCCACACGTCGGCGACCCTAACCAGCACCGTGACACTGACCAGTGGGACCCACTGGTCAGGTTTGACCCGGGGCAGCCCTGTTGACCTGCTGATGCAGGCATGACGCAGTGCTGACGCAGTAAGTCATTTTTTGGATTAAATTGAATTCAAGAAATTCCATAAAATGTCTAAAACTCCTAAAATTCATATAAATTCACCCATAACTCCAAATGAGATAAATTATATACGAAAAATGATCAGACAAATCTAATCTATCCATTTGTATTGGTTTCATGCATGTTTAAACAACTTAACCTTGATGTTTAGATCAAAACATGAGAATGCACTATTTGAATTCATAGTTTGAGTTTGGAGTTGAACCTTTGGTTCTAAATAACTCAAACCTCCCTATTTGTAGTTGCATTAGCCCAACACACTCATTTTGCCATGTCATGATCATGCATCATATTGTTGCATTGCATTGATTGTGTCCCTTCTCTGTTCCCGGTAATTGTTCCCTCTCGGTAGACGTGGTCCCGACAATGAGATCAATTACACCGATGAAGAACAATACTATCTTCAAAAGTGCAAGGCAAGCAAAACCCCCTTGTTCATTCCTATACAATCCCGCTCTCGCACTCCTGCTCTCTTTTATGGCATTAGGACAACAATGATTCAACCGCTATGTGCTGTGGTAGTTGAACCCCTTTCCTTTGAATGACCTGTCATTGCCACACTAAGTAGGTGAAACCCACTAGCATGAGTAGGAGTTGTTTGAGCCTTGATGTGCCTACTAATTCTTGCTTGTTTGTCATGCCTGCTACTGCTTAGAGTTGAGTCAGGTCTGATTCATCGGGGATGAATTGGAATGGTGATGAACATGTCCTCCTGTGTGTGAGCTAAGTGTGTGAATACGATTTGGTAAAGGTAGCGGTGAGGGGCCATGTAGGAGTACATGGTGGGTTGTCTCATTAAAGTCATCCTCAGGAACTGAGTTCTGTGTTTGTGATCCATGAACAGCTACTACCACATGTTGGGCCTAGAAATATGACCCCGCTTGACTTATTAACCTCTCTTGTCCTCTGTCCAGGATTTGCAAGTTGTTTTGGGTGTTTGTAGTACGCTAGAGGTCGTGCACGGCGCTGACCCGAGGGGTGAGTTGTGATGCGATAGGCACATGGCACAGTATACTGGGCGCCCATTTGGTGATCCGGGAACCCTGCACACATCGTTCGGGGCCGTATGTGGAAACCTCGGTCGGACCCCCTGCGAATGGAACCTGAATAGGCGATAAACCTGTACTAGAGACTTGTGTGGTTAGTCAGGTCGTGGTCTACACCCACGTCGGCTTTCGCTTGAAGTCTGCCGAGCACATGTCATGTGCAGAGGCTAAGTGGTGGAAACATGTGTGAAGAAGTACACCCCTGCAGGGTTATAAATGATCTATTTGAATAGCCGCGTCCGCGGTAAAGGACCTCTGGGTTGCCTATACTGTTCATAGACAAGTGAAAGTGGATACTCTAAAATGCGCAAGATAAGCGTGAGTGCTATGGATGGCGTTCTCGTAGGGAGACGAGAGCGAAACCGTAGTGGTGTACTGATATGGTGAATATGTGGACTCGTGTGCGCCACCTCAAAAGAGTTACTTGCAGTCGTAGTTCAGGATAGCCACCGAGTCAAAGCTGGCTTGCTGCAGTTAAACCCCACCATCCCCTTTGTTGTTAATGGTGCATATGTAGTTAGTTCTGATGTAAGTCTTGCTAGGTACATTTTACTCACGCTTGCTTAATTTATGTTTTTGCAGAGGGATTTCAGTCTCGTTAGTAGTTCCGCGTGGACCTCGACGTTTAGCTTGTTACCTCAGCTACGATCTTGTGCCCTCGGCGGGATCTGGTAGATAGTCAGGCTTCTCAGCCTTTTTCATTTGTAGATGTCTGTACTCAGATATGTTAAACTTCCGCATGTGGTTTGACTTGTATGCTCTGAATGTTGGGTCATGAGACCCATGATTGTAATATCTCACTCCTCAGAACCTATTGAATAAATACTTTGAGTCATAGAGTTATGTTGTGATGCCATGATGTATTAGCACATATCGAGCATATTGTGTGTATGATTCAAAATGCTTGGTATGTGTGAGATCTGACAACCTAGTTATTCATCCTTGGTAGCCTCTCTTACCGGGAAATGTCTCCTAGTGCTTCCACTGAGCCATGGTAGCTTGCTACTGCTTGGGAATACTTAGGCTGGCCGGCATGTGTCCTACTTCGTTCCTGTGTTTGTCCCTTCAGGGAAATGTCACGCGTTGTTCGTCCAGGTAGCTTGCTACGACTTGGGTTCATACGTTGTTGATTGACACGTTCGTTGTTGGGTCATGTATGCATGTCCCTGTAAGTTAGCGCCACTTTGGGTCCACGACTAGTCATGTCAGCCCAGGTTCTTTGTCGTATGGATGCTATCGGCACTATCATATACGTGAGCCAAAAGGCGCAAACGGTCCTGGGCCAGGTAAGGTGGCACCCTTGGGAATACCATGCATGAGGCCGCAAAGTGATATGTTGTGTTACATGCTAGATCGGTGTGACTTAGGATTGGGGTCCTGACACGGATGTGTCTTTTTTTGTAGTGGGGTGGCGCGTGGATGCCCTTCTGGCGATGTCGTCTGCCTCCTTGTTCGTGTCGCGTGGTACATGCTGCAATTCCAAGCCCAAGAAATGTTTCTCAATTTTGTGTACCTCCTCGCGGTATGCCTCCATGTGCTCGTCCTTTGGCTTGTACTCCTTGTTGCAGAAGTTGACGAGGAGTTGGGGTCGCCCCTGATGGTGAGGCGCCTGACCCCCAGAGCGGCTGCGTCCTTGAGCCCGATGATCAGGCCCTCATACTCGACAATGTTGTTGGAGACCTTCTCGCCATGCTGGAAGCAGAGTTGCAAAGTGTAGTAGAGCTTGTCTTGGGTAGGTGAGATGTGCACAGCTCCAGCCCCTGCGCCCTGGCGCGAATGCGCTGTAGAAGTACATGACCCAGCCATCAGGTGCCTCGTCTCCTATTGCGAGAGAGCGGTCCTCACCTACCTCTTGGCTAGGTGCATCAGTCCATTCAGCCACAAACTTGGTGAGGGTCGCACCCTTGATGACTCTGGTGGTGATGAATTCCAGCTGGAACGCCTGCAACTCAATATTCCATTCGGCGACCCTTCCAGCGGTGTTGGGGCTCTAGAGCACCCTCTTCAGGAGGTAGGCTGAAACAACCTTGACGGGGTGGCCCTGGAAGAAGTGGCGCAGCTTCCTGGAAGCGACGAGGAGTGCGAGGAGGAGCTTCTGTGGCATGGGGTAGCGTGCCCTCATGTCGCGCAGTACCGTGCTAACGAAGTAAACGGGATGCTCGACGACGGAGGAAGCATCCGCGCAGTCTTACTCCTCCTGAGACGAAGAAACATCGGGAGCCTTGTCCTTTGGTGGGGCCACCATTGCCTCAGGAGCCCCAACTTTAGGAGGCCCATCGCCCAATGGGGCGGCCGAGGCCTCAGGTGGACCGTCCTGAGGTTGCAGCGCCTTGGCCGAGTGTGGGGCACCACGCCGCACACCCTTGGGCGCATGCTCCTCGCGGACCGCCACGAGCTCCACACTGGCTGAATGAGGCATGGAGGTCAGGTAAAGCACCATTGGTTCGAGAGGGCGAGGCACTACCATCACCAGCGGGCTGGTGAGGTACTTCTTGAGATCTTGGAAAGCCGCGTCGGCTTCCGGAGTCCATTCAAACGGGCCCTTCTTTTCCATCAGCTTGAAGAATGGGAGGGCGAGCTCGCCTAGCTTGGAGATTAAGCGCCCAAGCGAGGTCATGCAGCCTACCAGCTTTTGCATTTCCTTGAGGGTTTGCAGTGGGCTCATCCTTTCTATTGCTTTAATCTTTTCTGGGTTGGCCTCAATCCCTCTGTGCAACACCGGGAAGCCCAAAAGCTTGCCGGACGGGACGCCGGACACAAACTTCTCCGGGTTGAGCCACAATTTCAACTTGTGCAAGTTGGCGAACATCTCCTGCAGATCTTTAACAAAGGTTCTCGCCTCCCGGGACTTGACCACTATGTCGTCGACGTAAGCCTCGGCGTTCCTCCCGAGCTACTTGCCCAAAGCGATGTGCATCAGCCGCTGGAAGGTTGCTCTGGCATTGCGCAACCCGAACGGCATGCAGGTGTAGCAGTCACCCTGCATGGGGTCAATAAAGACGTCTTCTCTATGTCCTCCACTGCCATCTTGATCTGATGATAGCCTGGGAAGGCGTCCAAGAAGCACAACAGATCGCATTCAGCGAAAGGGGGAAAGGGTCCTGAGGGCAAGCCTTGTTCAAGCTCATGAAGTCAACTCACATGCACTCCTTCCTACCCTTCTTTGAGACGATAACTGGGTTCGCCAACCAATCTAGGTGCCGCACCTCCCGAATAACGTCGGCCTTCTGTAGCTTGGGGGTCTCCTGGATGATGAACGACTGCTTCTTCGGGGCTTGACGCCGCGCCTTCTGCTTCACCGGGCATGCATTGGGGCACACCATGAGGTGGTGCTCGATCACCCCACCCAGAATGCCGACCAGGTCCATCGCTTCCCATGCGAATACATCCTTGTTTGCGCCGAGGAAGCCGACAAAAGCCTCCTCCTGATCTCGGGGGAGAACGGCGCCTATGGTGAAGGTAGCACCCGACTCCCCGTCCTCGTCGACCGGCACTTGCTTCGTCTCAGCACGATCTTGAGAGAACAATTGCTTCTTCTTTGCCGGTGCATCCCCCGGGCCCTCTAGAGCGCTCCCCGCACGTGGTCGCGCGGCCGCCGCGACTTTGAAAGTGAGCCTGAGGGCCGCGAGCGCATCCCCAGCGTCTCCCACCACGGTGAGGATACCGCTGCTTCCCAGCATCTTCATGATGTTGTAGCCGGGATGAGTTGCCACCATGAACTTGGCGAGGGTCTGGTCCTCGAGGATGGCGTTGTATGGCAGCTTGATACGCATGACATCAAAGTCGATGAGCTTGATGCGGTAGTTGTCACGCGTTCCAAAGGTGACGGGGAGGTGAATCTGCCCCAGAGGGTAGGTGGTGCTGCCGACCACTCTATAGAAAGGCTTGGTGGGGAGGAGTCGGCCATGAGGCACATGGAGCAGGCCGAATGCCTCCATGGAGAGAACGTTGAGGCCAGCGCCACTTCCAATGAGGGTCTTGGTGACCGCTATGTTACAGATGGTGGGGTGCAGAGCATGGGAAGCGCACCGGCGCTGGCCGTGGTCTTGGGGTGATCCCTAGAGTCGAAGGTGAGATCAGCCTTGGGCGCCGCCCAGCCCGGAGCCCCCCCCCCCCAGAGAGATTGGGAGGCCCCCATCCGGCGGAAGAACTGCTTGAGGATGGCCGCGACGATGTGGGGCGCTGGCGCCATGAAGCGCTCGATGAATAGGCCATGCAGCTCTTCCCAGGAAGCCACCAGGCTCCAGCACATTGAGGAACCAAGCGCGTGGCATATCTGCGCGAGCCATAGGGAGCCAATTTGGCATGACCTTGTCCTCACCGCCAGCCTCCCTGATGGCCTCTGCATACATCTGGATGAACTCTGTGGGGTCCGCCGCGCCATCATATCGTGGTGGCAACCCTGACCTGAACTTCAACGGCCATCGCACCCACCGCAAGGCAGGGGAGAAGGCCCGGTGTCCCACGGCGCCCTCGAGCACACCCGGCTGCCCTTCGAGTGGGACGGCGGCCTCCATGGAAGTGAACGGCAAGAGAGGTGGGAGGCGCAGCTGGCGAGGAAGCAATCTTTCGACACACCACTACCTGGCGCGCCAAGTGTCGGATTCAGGGCTCCGCAGACCTAAGAAAGGTTTGAACTCTGGGGCGTGTGCGAAGAACTCAACCTCTCCAGCCAGCCGACTCGCTGCTCTCATGGCCTAGCTCAATAAACAGGAAGGGAAATGGACACGGCAGTTTACCCAGGTTCGGGCCACCTTGCGGTGTAAAATCCTACTCCTACTTTGTGGTGGATTAGCCTCGCGGGGGCTGGGGATGAACTAGTACATGGAAGAACAACCTCGCGAGGTCTGCTCTGGGGTGGATATGAGCTCAAGGGATTCGACCTCTGGGGATCCGTCCCTCGCTATGGTGGTGGCTACGCTATACTTATAGTGGCCTCGGGCCTCTTCCTCAAAACTTAGGCGGGAAGGGATCCCACACCGGCCAATTTTGAAGGGGGACAAGTAGTACGTACATCTTATCCTGACGAAAGGTGGTCTTCGCCTGCAAAGCTTCTGGTCGTGACATCGTGGTGGGCTCGGTGATGATATCTGTCCTGCCATCCTCGCGGTCTTGGTCTTGTTGCATGTAAACGGTAACCTTTGGTTGATTCCAAGGGACTCTGCGCCTCCGCTTGCCTCCTTAGCACCAAAGGGAAAACCTACCGCTCTGCGCCCACTGGCGCGCGCCTGGCCTTGGTCATCATGGCTGGCGTCACCTCATGTAATGCCCGGGATGTAACTTTCCATAATTGTAACTCCAACTCTTGCCATTTCCGGCTATGTGATATGATATTTCCTTCGTGGTTGGGT
This sequence comes from Triticum aestivum, assembly GCF_018294505.1. Lineage (NCBI taxonomy): Eukaryota > Viridiplantae > Streptophyta > Magnoliopsida > Poales > Poaceae > Triticum > Triticum aestivum. Next base: position 401,334,561 of record NC_057810.1, on the reverse strand, counting down.
TTTTGTCTTCGTTTTGCATTTTGTTCATGTCAGGCTTTTCATCTCATTGCTTCATGTGCATTGCATCATGTCATTTTGCACCCCTTTTTAAAACTCAACTAAATAAACCGTATGGATCTTTGGTCCATTTAAATTGAGGGATATTCACAATCGTGATTTCTCTTTAGAACATATACTCCCAACATTATTAGGGAGCTATAATAAATATTTTGTTAACTGGAAATCACCCATAACACATTTGCATTATTATTCAACTCTTCTTTTATCCGACTCAACTTTCTATCCTTCCTTTTCGACCTTTTAGTAAAATTGAGTTGCAATTTTACTTCTCCATAAATGTTCCAAATCTGCACGTAAATCACATTTGGTGTGTAGGGTCACACCCTGTAATTTCAACCCATTTGGAGTTCATTCGAATGGGTTTCGAAAGTCAAACTTGTCTGAGTTTAATCCAACATATGTGGATTTTACTTCCTCTAAAAATCCTCAGTCTATTTTTGTCAAATTCCTCACATTTTTGCGAGTCCGGAAAAATAATCCCCATGTCCAACTTCTTTCCCTAACTCTCTCTTTCTTTCCTTCTCTCTAATTCTTTTCTGTTAAAGAAGGTACGAGAGAGGGAGGAGAGAGACAGCCCACGCCGGCCCATCCATCCCCAGAGCCCATCTAATCCCTATAACCCTAGACCGATCCCCTCAGTTCACTCTCTTCCTCCCCTCGCTCCCATCGAGTGCCGCCACGCACACGCAGACACGCATCACGCCCGATCCCCCCGCTCCCGCATCCTCGCGCCTCCAGTGCCCGACCCCGCGCTCCGCCCTCACCGGAGAAGCGGCCCAGGCCGGAGTTCCATCAGCCTCCTCAACACCGTCTTGCCCCGTCCATCAGGAACTGTGCCCTCGTCCCATCCCCTGTAGCCTCCCCTCCTCTGCGTCGTCGCCTCCTCTGTGCCAAGGCCGCGGCCTCGTCGGCCGACCCCGCCTGCCTCACCTCGCCGTCGCGCCCTCCTCCTTGCCTTGGAGCCTTGCGCCTCGTCCTCGTGTCTCCGGACTCGTCCCCGACCATGGCAAGGCCGCCGCTCCGATCAAGTTCCTCACCAGATCCGGCGACCTCCGCCTTGAACCGCCGTCTCCATTCTGTTCTGGGCCTTCTCCGCCCACGCCCTCCTCCACCACCAGCGTTGCTGCCCCGCCGGACCTCCTTCCTCAGCGCCATATCCCACCTTTGCCTCAGCCCCATCCAGGAGATGAGCGAACGCTTCTTCCTCGGCTTCGCCCCGTGCTGCTCTGCATTGAGCAGAGCTGCTGCTCGCTTGGACCGCTGCTCTGCCAAGACGAAGATTGCTCTGTACCACATTGCCTCGCTGGATAGTCGAGATCGTCTCGGATTGCGCCAAGTACAGGGGAGGCCTTTGCTTTTCCGTTGCTTCATACCCATTGAATCATCAAGGCCCTCTGTTCGACTTCGTATACAACTACATGGTGAAACACCAATTACCACGACAATAGTCGTTGCCCCAAGGACATCGAGTACGACTACACACGATGATGCGCTAAGTACCTCTACCCATGACCCGAGAACATCTATGACCCGTGTACAACTACCGTCGCCAAGACCGGACCGACAAGTACCCCGACAACGTGTGTACCATTACCGTCGACCCTCGAAGACTCCATGGACGTCAAGTTCCTCGCCGCGACCCCGAACATTTATGTCACCATGTACCACTACTCCCATGACGACCGTCCCGAGAACGTCTACTTCCTCTACATCGCACCAAATCGTTCAGCCCCAAAACGCACGCTTCAAAGGTATAAACATGTGGCGGCGCCCGTGAACGAATGCATGTCTGTTGTATGAGATGCTCGTGTTTGCACCGCGTCCGAATTGTCGCTCTTTTACCATGTCACCGACACGTGGGAACCCGGTATCCGGGATCACCCCCACCATCTTTTGCATGTTCCGCACATCCACATCTTCGTTTGCACCAGTCGCCCAACGAGTTATCAGAACCGGAATGTTGACATGGCATCGTTTTCGTCGCCGTGGCACCCAAGTCTTTCTACCATGGTGACCAAGTGCTCCTTATCATCTTCTGTTGGGGAACGTTGCAGAAAATTAAAAAATTTCCTACGGTTTCACCAAGATCCATCTATGAGTTCATCTAAGCAACGAGTGATAGGAGTGCATCTACATACCCTTGTAGATTGCGAGCGGAAGCGTTCAAGAGAACGGGGATGATGGAGTCGTACTCGCCGTGATCAAAATCACGGATGACCAAGTGTTGAACGGACAGCACCTCCGCATTCAACACACGTACGGAGCGGATGACGTCTCCTCCTTCTTTATCCAGCAAGGGGGAAGGAGAGGTTGAGGAAGAAGGCTCCAGCAGCAGCACGACGACGTGGTGGTGGTGGAGAAGCAGTACTCCGGCAGGGCTTCGCCAAGCAACCGCGGGAGGAGGAAGAGGTGTAGCAGGGGGAGGGAGGCGCCAAGACTCAGGGGTGCGGCTGCCCTCCCTCTCCCCTCCTTTATATAGGCCCCCAGGGGGGCGCCGGCCCTAGAGATGGGATCTCTAAGGGGGACAGCGGCCAAGGGGGGTGGAGTGCCCCCCAAGGCAAGTGGAGGCGCCCCCTCCCCTAGGGTTCCCAACCCTAGGCACACAGGGGGGGCCCAGGGGGGCGCACCAGCCCACCAGGGGCTGGTCCCCTCCCCATTTCAGCCCACGGGGCCCTCCGGTATGGGCGGCCCCACCCGATGGACCCTCGGGACCCTTCCGGTGGTCCCGGTACAATACCGGGTGACCCCGAAACTTTCCCGATGGCCGAAACAGCACTTCCTATATATAAATATTCACCTCCGGACCATTCCGGAACTCCTCGTGACGTCCAGGATCTCATCTGGGACTCCGAACAACATTCAGTAATCACATACAAGTCTTCCTAATAACCCTAGCGTCACCGAACCATAAGTGTGTAGACCCTACGGGTTCGGGAGACACCCAGACATGACCGAGACGGCTCTCCGATCAATAACCAATAGCGGGATCTGGATACCCATGTTGGCTCCCACATGCTCCTCGATGATGTCATCGGATGAACCAGGATGTCGAGGATTCAATCAACCCCGTATACAATTCCCTTTGTCAATCGGTACGTTACTTGCCCGAGACTCGATCGTCGGTATCCCAATACCTCGTTCTGTCTCGTTATCGGCAAGTCACTTTACTCGTACCGTAATGCATGATCCCGTGACCAAACACTTGGTCACTTTGAGCTCATTATGATGATGCATTACCGAGTGGGCCCAGAGATACCTCTCCGTCATACGGAGTGACAAATCCCAGTCTCGATCCGTGTCAACCCAACAGACACTTTTGGAGATACCTGTAGTGCACCTTTATAGTCACCCAGTTACGTTGTGACGTTTGGTACACCCAAAGCACTCCTACGGTATCCGGGAGTTACACGATCTCATGGTCTAAGGAAAAGATACTTGACATTGGAAAAGCTCTAGCAAACGAACTACACAATCTAGTGCTATGCTTAGGATTGGGTCTTGTCCATCACATCATTCTCCTAATGATGTGATCCCGTTATCAACGACATCTAATGTCCATAGCCAGGAAACCATGACCATCTGTTGATCAACGAGCTAGTCAACTAGAGGCTTACCAGGGACATATTATGGTCTATGTATTCACACGTGTATTACGATTTCTGGATAATACAGTTATAGCATGAATAAAGACAATTATCATGAACAAGGAAATATAATAATAACCTTTTATTATTGCCTCTAGGGCATATTTCCAACAGTCTCCCACTTGCACTAGAGTCAATAATCTATTTACATTGTGATGAATCGAACACCCATAGAGTTCTGGTGTTGATCATGTTTTGCTCGCGAAAGAGGTTTAGTCAACGGATCTGCGACATTCAGATCCGTATGTACTTTGCAAATATCTATGCCTCCATCTTGAACATTTTCACGGATGGACTTGAAACAGACGCTTGATGTGCCTGGTCTTCTTGTGAAACCTGGGCTCCTTGGCAAGGGCAATAGCTCTAGTGTTGTCACAGAAGAGTTTGATCGGCCCCGATGCATTGGGTATGACTCCTAGGTCGGTGATGAACTCCTTCACCCAAATTACTTCATGCGCTGCCTCCGAGGCTGCCATGTACTCCGCTTCACATGTAGATCCCGCCACGACGCTCTGCTTGTAGCTGCACCAGCTTACTGCTCCACCATTCAACATATACACGTATCCGGTTTGTGACTTAGAGTCATCCAGATCTGTGTCGAAGCTAGCGTCAACGTAACCCTTTACGACGAGCTCTTCGTCACCTCCATAAACGAGAAACATGTCCTTTGTCCTTTTCAGGTACTTCAGGATATTCTTGACCGCTGTCCAGTGTTCCTTGCCGGGATTACTTTGGTACCTTCCTACCAAACTTACGGCAAGGTTTACATCAGGTCTGGTACACAGCATGGCATACATAATAGATCCTATGGCTGAAGCATAGGGGATTACACTCATCTCTTCTTTATCTTTTGCCGTGGTCGGGCATTGAGCCGAGCTCAATCTCACACCTTGCAATACAGGCAAGAACCCTTTCTTGGACTGATCCATTTTGAACTTCTTCAAAATCTTATCAAGGTATGTGCTTTGTGAAAGACCTATGAGGCGTCTCGATCTATCCCTATAGATCTTGATGCCTAATATGTAAGCAGCTTCTCCAAGGTCCTTCATTGAAAAACACTTATTCAAGTAGGCCTTAATGTTGTCCAAAAGTTCTATATCATTTCCAATCAAGAGTATGTCATCCACATATAATATGAGAAATGCTACAGAGCTCCCACTCACTTTCTTGTAAACGCAGGCTTCTCCATAAGTCTGCATAAACCCAAACGCTTTGATCATCTCATCAAAGCGAATGTTCCAACTCCGAGATGCTTGCACCAGCCCATAAATGGATCGCTGGATCTTGCATACTTTGTTAGCATTCTTAGGATCGACAAAACCTTCCGGATGCATCATATACAGTTCTTCCTTAAGATGTCCATTAAGGAATGTTGTTCTGACGTCCATCTGCCATATCTCATAATCATAGTATGCGGCAATTGCTAACATGACTCAGACGGACTTCAGCTTCGCTACAGGAGAGAATGTCTCATCATAGTCAACCCCTTGAACTTGTCGATAACCCTTAGCGACAAGTCGAGCTTTATAGATGGTAACATTACCATCCACGTCCGTCTTCTTCTTAAAGATCCATTTGTTTTCTATCGCTCACCGATCATCGGGCAAGTCTGTCAAAGTCCATACTTTGTTTTCATACATGGATTCTATCTCGGATCGCATGGCTTCAAGCCATTTGTTGGAATCTGGGCCCGTCATCGCTTCTTCATAGTTCGAAGGTTCACCGTTGTCTAACAACATGATTTCCAAGACAGGGTTGCCGTACCACTCTGGTGCGGAACGTGTCCTTGTGGACCTACGAAGTTCAGTAACAACTTGATCCGAAGTACCTTGATCATCATCATTATTTTCCTCTCCAGTTGGTGTAGGCATCACAGGAACATTTTCCTGAGCTGCACTACTTTCCTGTTCAAGAGGTAGTACTTCATCGAGTTCGAATTTCCTCCCACTTACTTCTTTCGAGAGAAACTCTTTTTCTAGAAAGGATCCATTCTTGGCAACAAAGATCTTGCCCTCGGATCTTAAGTAGAAGGTATACCCAATGGTTTCCTTAGGGTATCCTATGAAGACGCATTTTTCCGACTTGGGTTCGAGCTTTTCAGGTTGAAGTTTCTTGACATAAGCATCGCATCCCCAAACTTTTAGAAACGACAGCTTAGGTTTCTTCCCAAACCATAATTCATACGGTGTCGTCTCAACGGATTTAGACGGTGCCCTATTTAAAGTGAATGTAGCTGTCTCTAGAGTGTATCCCCAAAATGATAGCGGTAAATCGATAAGAGACATCATAGACCGCACCATATCCAATAGAGTGCGATTACGATGTTCGGACACAACATTACGCTGAGGTGTTCTAGGCGGCGTGACTTGTGAAAGGATTCCACATTTCCTTAAGTGTGTACCAAATTCATGACTTAAATATTCTCCTCCACGATCTGATTGTAGGAACTTTATCTTTCGGTCACGTTGATTCTCTACCTCATTCTGAAATTCCTTGAACTTTTCAAAGGTCTCAGACTTGTGTTTCATTAAGTAAACATACCCATATCTACTCAAGTCATTAGTGAGAGTGAGAACATAACGATATCCTCCGCGAGCCTCAATGCTCATTGGACCGCACACATCAGTATGTATGATTTCCAACAAGTTGGTTGCTCGCTCCGTTGTTCCGGAGAATGGAGTCTTGGTCATCTTGCCCATGAGGCATGGCTCGCATGTGTCAAACGATTCATAATCTAGAGACTCTAAAAGTCCATCAGCATGGAGCTTCTTCATGCGCTTGACACCAATGTGACCAAGGCGGCAGTGCCACAAGTATGTGGGACTATCGTTATCAACTTTACATCTTTTGGTATTCACACTATGAATATGTGTAACATTACGTTCGAGATTCATCAAGAATAAACCATTGACCATCGAGGCATGACCATAAAACATATCTCCCATGTAAATAGAACAACCATTATTCTCGGATTTAAATGAGTAGCCATCTCGTATCAAACGAGATCCAGATACAATGTTCATGCTCAAACTTGGCACTAAATAACAATTATTAAGGTTCAAAACTAATCCCATAGGTAAATGTAGAGGTAGCGTGCCGACGGCGATCACATCGACCTTGGAACCATTCCCGACGCGCATCGTCACCTCGTCCTTCGCCAGTCTCCGCTTATTCCGCAGCTCCTGATGTGAGTTACAAATATGAGCAACGGCACCGGTATCAAATACCCAGGAGTTACTACGAGTACTGGTAAGGTACACATCAATTACATGTATATCAAATATACCTTTAGTGTTGCCGGCCTTCTTGTCCGCTAAGTATTTGGTGCAGTTCCGCTTCCAGTGACCCTTCCCTTTGCAATAAAAGCACTCAGTCTCAGGCTTGGGTCCATTCTTTGACTTCTTCCCGGCAACTGGCTTACCGGGCGCGGCAACATCCTTGCCGTCCTTCTTGAAGTTCTTCTAACCCTTGCCCTTCTTGAACTTGGTGGTTTTATTGACCATTAGCACTTGATGTTCTTTCTTGATTTCTACCTCTGCTGACTTCAACATTGAAAATACTTCAGGAATAGTTTTCACCATCCCCTGCATATTGTAGTTCATCACAAAGCTCTTGTAGCTCGGTGGGAGCGACTGAAGGATTCTGTCAATGACCTCCTCGTCCGAGAGGTTAATGTCCAGCTGGGACAGGCGGTTGTGCAACCCAGACATTTTGAGTATGTGCTCACTGACAGAACTATTTTCCTCCATCTTACAACTGTAGAACTTGTCGGAGACTTCATATCTCTCGACCCGGGCATGAGCTTGGAGAACCATTTTCAGCTCCTCGAACATCTCATATGCTCCGTGTTGCTCAAAACGCTTTTGGAGCCCCGGTTCTAAGTTGTAAAGCATGCCGCACTAAACGAGAGAGTAATCATCGGCACGTGACTGCCAAGCGTTCATAACGTCTTGGTTCTCTGGGATGGGTGCTTCACCTAGCGGTCCATCTAGGACATATGCTTTCTTAGCAGCTATGAGGATGATCCTCAGGTTCCGGACCCAGTCTGTATAGTTGCTGCCATCATCTTTCAGCTTGGTTTTCTCTAGGAACGCATTGAAGTTCATGTTGACATGAGTGTTGGCCATTTGATCTACAAGACATATTTGCAAAGGAATTAGACTAAAGTTCATGATAATTAAGTTCATCTAATCAAATTATTTAATGAACTCCCACTCAGATTAGACATCCCTCTAGTCATCTAAGTGTTACACGATCCGAGTCGACTAGGCCGTGTCCGATCATCACGTGAGACGGACTAGTCATCATCGGTGAACATCTCCATGTTGATCGTATCTTCCATACGACTCATGTTCGACCTTTCGGTCTCTGTGTTCCGAGGCCATGTCTGTACATGCTAGGCTCGTCAAGTTAACCCTAAGTGTTTTTGCATGTGTAAAATTGTCTTACACCCGTTGTATGTGAACGTAAGAATCTATCACACCCGATCATCACGTGGTGCTTCGAAACGACGAACTTTAGCAACGGCGCACAGTTAGGGGAGAACACTTCTTGAAATTATTATAAGGGATCATCTTATTTACTACCGTCATTCTAAGTAAACAAGATGCATAAACATAATAAACATCACATGCAATTATATAGTAGTGACATGATATGGCCAATATCATATAGCTCCTTTGATCTCCATCTTTGGGGCTCCATGACCATCTTCGTCACCGGCATGACACCATGATCTCCATCATCATGATCTCCATCATCGTGTCTCCATGAAGTTGCTCGCCAACTATTACTTCTACCACTATGGCTAACGTTTTAGCAAAGAAGTAAAGTAATTACATGGCGTTAAATCATTGACATGCCGGTCATACAATAATTAAGACAACTCCTATGGCTCCTGCCGGTTGTCATACTCATCGACATGCAAGTCGTGATTCCTATTACAAGAATATGATGTCATACATCACAATATATCATTCATCATTCATCACAACTTTTGGCCATATCACATCACAAGACACTTGCTGCAAAAACAAGTTAGACGTCCTCTAATTGTCGTTGCAAGTTTTACATGGCTTCTATAGGTGATCTAGCAAGAACGTTTTCTTAACTACGTTAAAGCCACAATGTGATTTGTCAACTTCTATTTACCCTTCATAAGGACCCTTTTCGTCGAATCCGCTCCAACTAAAGCGGGAGAGACAGACACCCGCTAGCCACCTTATGCAAGCAACTAGTGCATGTCAGTCGGTGGAACCTGTCTCACGTAAGCGTACGTGTAAGGTCGGTCCGGGCCGCTTCATCCCACAATACCGTTGAAGCAAAATAAGACTAGTAGTGGCAAGAAAGTTGACAACATCTATGCCCATAACAAAATTGTGTTCTACTCGTGCAATAGAGAACTACGCATAGACCTAGCTCATGATGCCACTGTTGGGGAACGTTGCAGAAAATTAAAAAATTTCCTACAGTTTCACCAAGATCCATCTATGAGTTCATCTAAGCAACGAGTGATAGGAGTGCATCTACATACCCTTGTAGATCACGAGCGGAAGCGTTCAAGAGAACGGGGATGATGGAGTCGTACTCGCTGTGATCCAAATCACCGATGACCAAGTGCTGAACGGACAGCACCTCCGCGTTCAACACACGTACGGAGCGGATGACGTCTCCTCCTTCTTGATCCAGCAAGGGGGAAGGAGAGGTTGAGGAAGAAGGCTCCAGCAGCAGCACGACGGCATGGTGGTGGTGGAGAAGCAGTACTCCGGCAGGGCTTCACCGAGCAACCGCGGGAGGAGGAAGAGGTGTAGCAGGGGGAGGGAGGCGCCAAGACTCAGGGGTGCGGCTGCCCTCCCTCCCCCCCCCTCCTTTATATAGGCCCCTAGGGGGGCGCCGGCCCTAGAGATGGGATCTCTAAGGGGGGCAGTGGCCAAGGGGGGTGGAGTGCCCCCCAAGGCAAGTGGAGGCGCCCCCTCCCCTAGGGTTCCCAACCCTAGGCGTAGAGGGGGGCCCGGGGGGGCGCACCAGCCCACCAGAGGCTGGTACCCTCCCCACTTCAGCCCACGGGGCCCTCCGGGATGGGTGGCCCCAACCGGTGGACCCCCGGGACCCTTCCGGTGGTCCCGGTACAATACCGGGTGACCCAGAAACTTTCCCGATGGCCGAAACAGCACTTCCTATATATAAATCTTCACCTCTGGACCATTCCGGAACTCCTCGTGACTTCTGGGATCTCATCCGGGACTCCGAACAACATTCGGTAATCACATACAAGTCTTCCTAATAACCCTAGCATCACCGAACCTTAAGTGTGTAGACGCTACGGGTTCGGGAGACACACAGACATGACCGAGACGGCTCTCCGATTAATAACGAACAGCGGGATCTGGATACCCATGTTGGCTCCCGCATGCTCCTCGATGATGTCATCGGATGAACCACGATGTCGAGGATTCAATCAACCCCGTATACAATTCCCTTTGTCAATCGGTACGTTACTTGCCCGAGATTCGATCGTCGGTATCCCAATACCTTGTTCAGTCTCGTTACCGGCAAGTCACTTTACTCATACTGTAATGCATGATCCCGTGACCAAACACTTGGTCACTTTGAGATCATTATGATGATGCATTACCGAGTGGGCCCAGAGATACCTCTCCGTCATACGGAGTGACAAATCCCAGTCTCGATCCGTGTCAACCCAACAGACACTTTCGGAGATACCTATAGTGCACCTTTATAGTCACCCAGTTACGTTGTGACGTTTGGTACACCCAAAACACTCCTACGGTATCCAGGAGTTACACGGTCTCATGGTCTAAGGAAAAGATACTTGACATTGGAAAAGCTCTAGCAAACGAACTACACGATCTAGTGTTATGCTTAGGATTGGGTCTTGTCCATCACATCATTCTCCTAATGATGTGATCTCGTTATCAACGACATCTAATGTCCATAGCCAGGAAAGCATGACCATCTGTTGATCAACGAGCTAGTCAACAAGAGGCTTACCAGGGACATATTATGGTCTGTGTATTCACACGTGTATTACGATTTCCGGATAATACAATTATAGCATGAATAAAGACAATTATCATGAACAAGGAAATATAATAATAACCTTTTATTATTGCCTCTAGGGCATATTTCCAACATCTTCATGTCAACTTTTTCATAAAGTCGCATAAAACTTGAATATGTCATCCACATCATGATAACAACATTTATAATATCTAAAATTGATGTTTGCATTAAAATTGCTAAATGACATGGGGATTTTCCAGAATAGTTGTTTGTTGTTTCCGGCCTCATTGAAATTTCCTAGATAGTTAGTTTAATTATGCTTCACCTCTTGCCATGTTTAACAACATTTAATATGGTTGTGTACCTAAGCGAGAGCGAACTAACTAACTCGAATGTGGTGTTTCGTTAATATGCAACTTGTTGCATATTGAGCTCCACTTAATTTGTAGTATTGTTTGTTGCACTTTGCCATGCCATGCCTCATTAAACCGGACCTGCATCATACTTGGTTGCGCATCATGCCATGTTTATGCTTGTGTATTTACCATGTTGTTTACTTCTTTCCGGTTTGCTTCTCTCGTTAGCTTCGGTTTCGTTCCGGAGTTGTGAGGATTCGTTTGACTACGCCTGTTTGTCTTCTTCTTGGACTCGTTCTTCTTCCTTGCGAGATCTCAGGCAAGATGACCATTACCCTCGATATCACTTCTATCTTTGCTTGCTAGTTGCTTAGTTCTATCGCTATGCTGCGTTACCTATCACTTGTTTACCATGCCTCCCATTTTGCCATGTCAAGCCTCTAACCCACCTTCCTAGCAAACTATTGTTTAGCTAAGTTACCGCTTTTGCTCAGCCCCTCGTATAGCATTGTTAGTTGAAGGTGAAGTTGAAGATTGCTCCATGTTGGAACATGTTCATGTTGGGATATCACAATATCTCTTATTTTAATTAATGCATGTATATACTTGGTAAAGGGTGGAAAGCTCGGCCTTATGTCTAGTGTTTTGTTTCACTCTTGCCGCCTTAGTTTCCGTCATACCGGTGTTATGTTCCTTGATTTTGCGTTCCTTACGCGGTCAGGTTTATGGGAACCCCTTGATACTTCGCCTTGAATAAAACTCATCTAGCAAGGCCCAACATTGGTTTTCCATTTGCCTAACAACCTATAACCCTCCCTTGGGACTGCAGCCCCGAGGGTCATCTTTATTTTAACCCTCCCAGGCCAGTGCTTGATAACCCACAAGTATAGTGCATCACAACAGTTTTCGAGGGTAGAGTATTCAACCAAAATTTATTTATTCGACACAAGGGGAGCCATAGAATATTCTCAAGTATTAGCAGTTGAGTTGTCAATTCTACCACACCTGTAAAACTTAATATCTGCAACAAAGTATTTAGTAGCAAAATAATATGGAAGTAACGGTAATAGTGGCAAAAGTAACAGTAGCAGTTTTGTAGTAATTGTAACAGTGGCACCGATAAAGTAACTAAGCAAAGATCAATATGTGAAAAGCTCCTAGGCATTGGATCAGTGATGGATAATTATGTCGAATGCGATTCTCATGCAACAGTTATAACAAAGGGTGACACAGAACTAGATCCGATTCATCAATGTAATGTAGGCATGTATTCCTAATATAGTCATACGTGCTTATGGAAAAGAACTTGCATGACATCTTTTGTCCTATCCTCCCATGGCAGCGGGGTCCCATTGGAAACTAAGGGATATTAAGGCCGCCTTTTAATAGAGTACCAGACCAAAGCATTAACACTTAGTGAATACATGAACCCCTCAAACTACGGTCATCACCGGGAGTGGTCCCGATTATTGTCACTTCGGGGTTGCCGGATCATAACACATAGTAGGTGACTATTGACTTGCAAGATAGGATCAAGAACTCACATATATTCATGAAAACATAAAAGGTTCAGATCTGAAATCATGGCACTTGGGCCCTAGTGACAAGCATTAAGCATAGCAAAGTCATAGCAACATCAATCTTAGAACATAATGGATACAGACCAAACCCTAACAAAACTAACTCGATTACATGGTAAATCTCATCCAACCCATCACCGTCTAGCAAGCCTACAATGTAATTACTCACGCACGGCGCTGAGCATCATGAAATTGGTGATGGAGGATGCTTGATGATGACGACGGCGACGGATTCCCCTCTCCGGAGCCCCGAACGGACTCCAGATCAGCCCTCACGCGAGAGTTTAGGGCTTGGCGGTGGCTCTGTATCGTAAAACACGATGAATCCTTCTCTCTGATTTTTTTTCTCCCCGAACATGAATATAGAGTTGGAGTTGAGGTCGGTGGAGCCTCGGGGGGCCCACAACACAGGGGGGCGCGCCCCCCACCCTCGTGGACAGGATGTGGGCCCCCTGGTCTTGATTATTTCGCCAGTATTTTTTATTAATTCCAAAAATATTCTCCATGAAGTTTCAAGTCATTCCGAAAACTTTTATTTCTACACAAAAATAACACCATGGCAATTCTGCTGAAAACAACGTCAGTCCGGGTTAGTTCCATTCAAATCATGCAAGTTAGAGTCCAAAACAAGGGAAAAGTGTTTGGAAAAGTAGATATGATGGAGACGTATCAACTTGTAACGCCCCGGATTCGATGCGCCAGGTGTCTGCCAGTTATTCGGTTGCATTGCCATGTCATTTGCTTGTGTTTTGCATTTTGTCATGCCATCATGTGCATCTCATTTTGCATACGTGTTCGTCTCATGCATCCGAGCTTTTTCCCCGTTGTTCGTTTTGCAATCCGACACTCCTATGTCCTCCGGCGCCCCCTTTTACCTCTTTTCATGTGCGGGTGTTAAACATTCTCGGAATGGACCGAGTCTTGCCAAGTGGCCTTGGTACACCACCGGTAGACCGCCTGTCAAGTTTCATGCCATTTGGAGTCCGTTTGATACTCCAACGGTTAACCGGGGTACCATAAAAGCCTCTTTTGTTGCAGCCCAACACCCCTTCATAACAGTCCATGAACCCATCCAAAACCCTTCCATGCTCTCGGTCGTTCGATCACGATCGTGTGGGCGAAAACCGCACCCCATTTGGACACTCCTAGCTCCCTATACCTATAAATAGGCCCTCCCCTTCCATTTTCGCGGATCAATCCTACCCCTAACCCTAGCTCCCCACCTCCTCGCGCCGCCGGACGAAATCCCTGCCGCCGGACATGTCCGCCCACGCCCGCAGCCAATCGTGGCTTGCCACGTCGTCCCCGCCGCCATCTTCAATGCATGGGCCCACGAGCCCGTCCGGGGCCCTCCCGACCCAAGCCACCGTCGCGCCGCAGCCCGCAGGCGCCCGCAAGCGCCCGTGCTAGGGGCTCGTCCCGCGCCGCCGGCTCCTCCCGAGCTCGCCTTGCCCCGCTACCATCGCCTCCCGCCTTCACCGTTCCTCGCCGGCTGGCCCGTCGCCGGAGCCACATCCCCGGCGACCGAACCCCGTGCCCGCCTCGCCGGACTCCACCACTAGCCTCGCCGCCGTCAAGCTCCGCCTCCGCCGTCGCCAGCCAGATCTGGCCTCCCACCGGCCGGATCCGGCTTCCCGCACCGCCACCCGCCATTCCCAGCCTGCCCGCGTCACCGGCGCCGCCTTAGGCGCCGCCGCCGCTGCCCTGCCATGGCCTCGGTCGGCCTTGTCGGGCAGGACGACGAGTGTCTCCTGGGCGCCTCCCTCTCGCGTCGCGTGGGCCTCCCCGCGGTCCGACCCAGCGCGCCGACCCCCAGGCCCAGCTGCTCCACCGGCCCACCTCGTCCTCCACCAGCCTGGGTCGAAGCCCATGGTGAGAAGTGCCTAAACCCCGCCCCATGCGTCGAATAGTTATATAGCGCCCTTTGGTTTTTTTTCCAGAAAAACTGGTAAGTCCAGAAAATATTGCATTCTGGTGCCATGTTCATCGCATCATAACTTGTTGCATATAGCTCCGTTTTGTACGTGCAATATATCAAAAATGTTCATCATGTGATCCTCTACATTTCATTCCATTGTGCAATGTTTGTTTGATTCCATCTTGATGCCCAAATCATCGTTGCAAGAGTGCTATATGATGTTAACCTGCTGACACTGTTATAACTTGCTGTTTTGTCTTTTTCGTTGCATTTTTGTGTGTGCATCCTATAAGTTTGATGTCTACATGAGTTTTGAGCTACATCATGCCATCTTTACTATGGTGCAATACATGTATTTTTGTGAGTCATTTAGTGAGTGCATTGAGCTTGTGAAGTAGGGTACTTGATGTTGCTGGTTTGCTAGCCTGAATCTGCTATATCATGATGCTATGTGAACCTACTGCTACAAGTCATTCTCTACATAATCTGGAGATGTTCACTAAGGATATTTTGTTATACATGTCATGATTTATCCATTCATGCCCCTGGGTGCATTTATAGCCTACTGTAACTTGTTGTAATCTTGCTCTCAAATTGCTAAATAATGTTGCTGTGAGCCTGTTAACATTAAGTTCAGTTTTGCCATGAGCTTTGCTAGTGATCCATGCACCCTATGAACTTGTTCTTGCCATGTTTAGCTTCATAAATATACCATCATAATTTTGGTCACCTTTCCATGCCATGTATTGCTCTGTGGTGAGTGGTCCAAGCTCACGAACATGCCTACTTATTGTTGTTCCTGCCATGTCTGAATCTGTCATATCATTTGTCATGTTTGCATGGATGCTACCATCTTTTCTGTTGATCTTTGGAATTAGTTTAGTAAGGGAGTTTTGTTCTTTGTCTTTAGTATTAGCATGTCGTGCCTTTGTTTGCCATGATAAGTTCCTGTAGCATGTCGTTTGATAGCTCTAAACATTTTAACCTGATGTTATGTTCTGCCAAGTCTGAAACTGTTATTATTTGCAATCTTGCCATGTCCTTTTGACCATGTTATAGTGTTTTCTTGAGATAGCTCAGTGTTCATGTTTTGTCATGCTTTACCTGTACTTCATGCCCATGTCTTTTGTTCTTATGTTGAGGTGCTGTAGCATATTGTTTTGATGCTTGCTAAATGCCTAGTTGCTGTTTTGGACAGCTTGTCCTTTAAACTTGTATAGTGTATGTGTTGAACCGTTGCTCCGTTTTGAGTGTGCTCTATATGAAACTTGCTTGATTTTGCATGAAGTTTCATATTATCATGTTGCATCCATGTTTTGAGAGTGTTTGCTTGATGTTTGTATGTATTTTGCATCAATGCCATGTTTAACTTGTTTTGCTCATATCTTCTAGGTCGTAGCTCCGAATTAAATGAACTTTATATGTAACTTGACTAGAATCCCGTGTAGATCATCTTGGTGCATCTTAACTTGCTGTTTAACAACTTAAATATAAGGTTTATTCAGTTCTGGACCAATTTCTAAACTTGCATATGAGGACTTACCGGAATTGTTATATGTTGTTTCCGGCCTCATTTAACCTTGCTTTGATGTGTTGTTCTTGTTGGCTTCATCTCTTGCCATGAGTAGCCTCATGTAGCTTTGTCAAGCATCATGTTTGTTGGGCATTATGTCTTGTCTATGTGTGGTGTGTTTACCATGTTGTGTGCTTTCTCTCGATACTTCCCGTTTTCGTTGCGATCGTGAGGATTCGTTCGTCTACGCTTGGTTCGTCTTCGTGGCTTCATCTTCTTCATGGACTCGTTCTTCTTCCTTGCGGTATTTCAGGCAAGATGACCGCTACCCTGGATCTCACTACTATCATTGCTATGCTAGTTGCTTCGTTCTATCGCTTTGCTGCGCTACCTATCACTTGCTCTTCGAGCCTCCCAATTTGCCATGTCAGCCTCTAACCTTTTCACCCTTCCCAGCAAACCATTGTTTGGCTATGTTACCGCTTTGCTCAGCCCCTCTTATAGCATTGTTAGGTGCAGGTGAAGTTGAAGATTTTCCCATGGTGGACAGGATTATGTTGGGATATCACAATATCTCCTATATTATTAATACATCTATATACTTGGTAAAGGGTGGAAGGCTCGGCCTTATGCCTGGTGTTTTGTTCCACTCTTGCCGCCCTAGTTTCCTTCATACCGGTGTTATGTAACTTGATTTTGCGTTCCTTACACGGTTGGGTGATTTATGGGACCCCCTTGACAGTTCCCTTTGAATAAAACTCCTCCAGCAAGGCCCAACCTTGGTTTTACCATTTGCCTCACCTAGCCTTTTTCCCTTTGGAGTCGCGCTCCTGAGGGTCATCTTTATTTACCCCCCCCCCCCAGGCCAGTGCTCCTAGGAGTGTTGGTCCAAACTAGAGCACCGTGCGGGACCATCCCTTGGTAACTTGGGTTACGTTGGTACCTGTACGCTTCGCTTATCCGGTGTGTCCTAAGAACGAGATACGTGCGACTCCTATCGGGATTGTCGACACATGGGCGGCTTTGCTGGTCTTGTTTTACCATTGTCGAAATGTCTTGTAAACCGGGATTCCGAGACTGATCGGGTCTTCCTGGGAGAAGGAATATCCTTCGTTGACCGTGAAAGCTTGTGATGGGCTAAGTTGGGACACCCCTGCAGGTTATAAACTTTGAGAGCCGTGCCCGCGGTTATGTGGCAGATGGGAATTTGTTAACGTCCGGTTGTAGATAACTTGACACCAGATCCGAATTAAAACGCATCAACCGTGTGTGTAGCCGTGATGGTCTGTTTTCGGCGGAGTCCGGGAAGTGAACACGGTTTTGGGTTATGTTTGACGTAAGTAGGAGTTCAGGATCACCTCTTGATCATTGCTAGCTTCATGACCGTTCCTTTGCTTCTCTCCTCGCTCTTATTTGCGTATGTTAGCCACCATATATGCTTAGTCGCTGCTGCAACCACACCACTTTACCCCTTCCTTACCCCTTTAAGCTTTGCTAGTATTGATACCCATGGTAATGGGATTGTTGAGTCCTCGTGGCTCACAGATTACTACAACAACAGTTGCAGGTACAGGCTATGCGATGATCTTGACGCGAGAGCGATGCTTGCTTGTTTTGGAGTTCTTCTTCTGCTTCTTCTTTGATCAGGGGATAGGTTCCAGGTCGGCAGCCTGGGCTAGCAGGGTGGATGTCGTTTGAGTTTCTGTTTGTGTTTCATCCGTAGTCGGATGGTGCTCTTATGTAAGATGATGTTGTATTCGTGTGGCATTGTATACCTTTTGTTTGTATCCCCATCTATTATGTAATGTTGATGTAATGATATCCACCTTGCAAAAGCGTCTCCAATATGCGCTTCTATCCTTGGTGGGACCTTCGAGTTCCTTTAGGATAGGGTCGCATATTGGGCGTGAAAAGTTGGTATCAAAGCCTCGACCGACCATAGGAGCCCCTTGATTGATCATGTAGTTTGGTCGTTGTCGAGTCTAGAATTTTTTTTTTCGGAGTCTAGTTATATCGGAGAGTAGGAATTCTTTATACTCCTCAGCCCCTTCATCGCTCTAGTGAGGAATCTTGATGTAGGTGTTTTGAATTACACCTCTTCCCTTTCAAATTTTCTTTAGATCACGCGGTTAGTTTTTTGGTCGTTGGTTCTCAGCTCTTTTCATCCAGTACATTTTCTCGTCAAGTTGACTCGAGCCTCTTCTTCGTTGCCAAGTTCAGTCCTCAGTTGTTTTCTTTTTCCCACCCGCCCACCCTTTTTCTCCTCGGATTCGGAGTCCGTAATCGAGTATCCATCCTACTCGTGCGAAGCATTTGCCTTCTTTCACCCGGTGTTTTCTCTTCAAGATATTCGTTGGTTCTCCCTTTCAGGTGCCTTTGTTTTCCCTCCCTCCCACCCTCTTCTTCCCGGAGCCTTAGTCTGTTTCGAGCATTAATTTAATTCGTATGGAGCCTCTTCAGTCTTCCCTCAATTATTTCAACTGGTGAATTCTCGTTTCGTTTGACATTCTTCATCTCTTTTTCTTTTCCGGTGCACTCAATTCAAGTTTTTTTTCCGGGTTGATCACATTCTTTTCCTTGGATCAAGTGTTCTCCTTGCTCGTTTGCCTCTTGCCATTCAATCATTCCGTAGTTCGGAAGACATCTCAGGAGATTCGTATGTGTTCCTATTAAGTCGAGGTTGTCACCTCATTCAAATATTTCAATTGTTCTGGTGCATCATCTATCTGTTCAACATCCCTTTCCAACGGTGTTTTTCTCTTTAGTGGGCCCTAACCCACAGGTCTTTTCCCAGGATCTTACCTGACTCTTCTAATTATTCCGGAGTTATTCTCAAATTATTTACAAAGTGTGACGTAAGAATTGATTCCATCAGTCACATGCCTTCCACAAGATCGCTTTCAAATTCATTTCATTGTTGGCTCAACCTTTTCGCTTTTCATTCTCCCGGAGTATCTCAGTAATTTTGGTGGTGGTTCTCGTCGTCATTTGAAGACCGAAGAAGAGTTTTTCCTCTAAATCTTGTCTGTTCTCTCGAAGTTTTGTGGTTCTAGCTTCATGTTATCCTCGCAAATTATTCCATTTGTCAGATATTCCTTTTCTTACCCATCTGGAGTATGTCAGAAGTTGTTTTCCCGTTTCTTTTCACCGGAGGCCATCATTCCAGAAGAATTTTTTGTCCTCGGATTTCAGCTACCGTTATCTAATTATCCCGGTGCTTCGTTCAAGTGTTCTTTATTAAGCGCATGATCTATGTGTTCTCTTGCATCTAAATCCCCTCTAGCATATTGGTTCTTCGAATTCTTCCCGGTGATTCAGGCTCTCTCATCAGTCATTTTCGAATTCTTACGATGGTTCATTCAAGATTCTTTTTCCTTGATTATCATTTTAATCCATTTGTTCTTTCGAATCCTACCGGTGGTTCATGAAGACTTTCTCAAGTTTTGTGCTATACCCCTTAATCCTTTTCAAGAAGAATAAGTAGTATGCAAAATCCATTGCTTGTCATCAATTTAATTTGATGAAGGATAAGCATACAATAAATCTTATTCTTATTTCATCCAAGTGAGTAATCCCTTCCTTCGGAGTTTGTTCTTGATGAATAAATTCTAGTTCCAAGTGTTTTCATCTTTTCTTTTCCGGAGTTCAAATTTCCGCCGCCATTTTGTCGTAACCTCCATCTAAATCATCGCAAGCTTTAGTCTTATTCTTTCATCCTTCATTCTATCTCATCATCCCTTTTGTCACAGGAGTTCTTCATGGTGGTTCTTCATGAGTTAATTCATTCTTCAAGAGTTCACCAAGATTATTGTTGGAGGAGCGTGAATATCTTTTCCTTCTTGCCTCTCGAAGTGTAATTAATTCTCCGTATTCTTTTGAAGTGGAGTTTTGCATTTCTTCGTTCTTCTTAGCTATCCATTCATTTCCGTTTGTGGCTGGTTATCACCTTATGATCTTGAGATGTTACCTATAAGACCACAACAAGCTTATTCTTTTCCTTGTTGATTTTCTCAACAACTCCATTTAAACCTTTCTTCTAAAGATGCTTTCAATTCCATTCGTGGCACGAGTTGTCGTTTTCTTCTCCGTTCTTTTCATTCAACTCTTTCAATTCTTTCTGGAGGTTTTGTGTCATGTCTTCATCAAGTATCATTCCACCCACTCAAGCTCATGTTCTATTCCTCCATGTTTCAGCCGGAGTGCTGCCTAAATCCTTTCAGTCTTATTCGTTTCTTATCTCGTTCTAACCGGAGTGGTTTCTTAGTCTATCTGATTCCATGAGCTTTCGATTCTCGTCAAGTCGTTCCTCTCTTCTTCTCGAGTGCTCTTGATTCTTTGCTTCTTCTCTTGAGTTCTCATTTCACCTCATCCCCTTTCCCTTCCGTCTCGGTCCTAAGATCTCGGGACGAGATCTCTTGTTAGTGGAGGAGTGTTGTAACGCCCCGGATTCGATGCGCCGGGTGTCTGCCAGTTATTCGTTGGCATTGCCATGTCATTTGCTTGCGTGTTGCATTTTGCCATGTCATCATGTGCATCTCATTTTGCATACGTGTTCGTCTCATGCATCCGAGCTTTTTCCCCGTTGTCCGTTTTGTAATCCGACACTCCTATGTCCTCCGGCACCCCATTTTACCTTTTTCATGTGCGGTGTTAAACATTCTCGGAATGGACCGAGTCTTGCCAAGTGGCCTTGGTACACCACCGGTAGACCGCCTGTCAAGTTTCGTGCCATTTGGAGTTCGTTTGATACTCCAACGGTTAACCAGGGTACCGTAAAAGCCTCTTTTGTTGCAGCCCAACACCCCTTCATAACAGTCCATGAACCCATCCAAAACCCCTCCATGCTCTCGGTCATTCGATCACGATCGTGTGGGTGATAACCGCACCCCATTTGGACACTCCTAGCTCCCACTACCTATAAATAGCCCCCCCCCCTTCCATTTTCACGGATGAATCCTACCCCTAACCCTAGCTCCCCTCCTCCTCGCGTCGCCGGATGAAATCCCCGCCGCCGGACATGTCCGCCCGCGCCCGCAGCCAATCGTGGCAAGCCACGTCGCTACCGCCGCCATCTCCACCGCGCGGGCCCGCGAGCCCGTCCGGGGCCCTCCCGGCCCGAGCCGCCGCCGCGCCGCAGCCCGCTGGCGCCCGCGAGCGCCCGTGCCAGGGGCTCGTCCCGCGCCGCCGGCTCCTCCCGAGCTCGCCTTGCCCCGCTGCCGTCGCCTCCCGCCTTCACCGTTTGTAGGACCTTGAGAAGAGGTGTCTAGAGGGGGGGGATTAGACACTAAGTACCAAAGTTGCAGTTTATTAAGTTCTTTAAGTTTAAATGGAGTTTAGGCACAAATTCAATATTCACAATACATATCAAGCAAGCATGCAAAGAGTTTATGAGCAGCGGAAAGTAAAGCATGCAACTTGCAAGGATGTAAAGGGAAGAGTTTTGGAGGATTCAAACGCAATTGGAGGCACAGATGTTTTTGGCGTGGTTCCGATAGGTGGTGCTATCGTACATCCACGTTGATGGAGACTTCAACCCACGAACGGTAACGGTTGCGCGAGTCCACGGAGGGCTCCACCCACGAAGGGTCCACGAAGAAGCAACCTTGTCTATCCCACCATGGCCTTCGCCCACGAAGGACTTGCCTCACTAGCGGTAGATCTTCACAAAGTAGGCGATCTCCTTGCCCTTACAAACTCCTTGGTTCAACTCCACAATCTTGTCGGAGGCTCCCAAGTGACACCTAGCCAATCTAGGAGACACCACTCTCCAAGAAGTAACAAATGGTGCGTTGATGATGAACTCCTTGCTCTTGTGCTTCAAATGATAGTCTCCCCAACACTCAACTCTCTCTCATAGGATTTGGATCTGGTGGAAAGAAGATTTGAGTGGAAAGCAACTTGGGGAAGGCTAGAGATCAAGATTCATATGGTAGGAATAGAATATCTTGGCCTCAACACATGAGTAGGTAGTTCTGTCTCAGAAAATGTATGCTGGAAGTGTAGGTTTAGTCTGATGGCTCTCTCCACGAATGAAGAGGAGGTGGAGGGGTATATATAGCCTCCACACAAAATCTAACCGTTACACACAATTTACAAAACTCGGTGGGACTGATTCAACAGACTCGGTCGGACCGATTTAGTACATAATGTGACCGTTAGGATTTTCGGTGGGACCGATATGCAAATCGGTAAGACCGATTCTGTTAGGGTTAGGGCATAACGTAATCTCGGTAAGACCGATTACACAAACTCGGTGAGACCGATTTTGGTAATAAGCTTTCCAGAGAGTTGGTCAGGCAAACTCGGTTAGAACGATTACACAAACTCGGTAGGACCGATTTTGGTAATGAGTCATCCAAGAAGTTTGCATTGTAATCTCGGTAGTACCGATTGCTCAAACTCGGTGAGACCGATTTTGATAATGGACATACACAAAGAGATTACAATCCCATCTCGGTGAGACCGAGATCCCTATCGGTGAGACCGATTTGCCTAGGGTTTGTGGCAGTGGCTATGACATTCAAACTCGGTGGCGCCGGATAGAAAGAATCAGTGGGGCCAAGTTTGACTTTAGGTTTAGGACATATGTGAAAGTGGGAAAGTAGTTGAGGGTTTTGGAGCAGATTACTAAGCACCGTGGAGCAAGAAACTCATTAAGCAACACCTCATCCCTTCTTGATAGTATTGGCTTTTCCTATAGACTCAATGTGATCTTGGATCACTAAAATGTAAAATGAAGAGTCTTGAGCTTGAAGCTTGTGCCAATCCTTTGTCCTTAGAATCTTGAGGGAGTTCCCACATCCTTTCGTCCATGCCACTTCATTGTTGAACTTATCTGAAACATACTAGATAAAAGCGTTAGTCCAACAAGAGATATGTTGACATTAATTACCAAAACCACCTAGGGAGCACTTGTGCTTTCAATCTCCCCCTTTTTGGTAATTGATGACAACATACATCAAAGCTTTAGATAAAGATATAGAAAATAGCAAGTAAAGCTTTGGAGGGACATGTAACAAGCATAGGCTCCCCCTACATGTATGCAATCATGTGAATATGGAATATAGAAGCATGTGAGAGCATAACCATGATAGAGTAGGCAATGTGTTACATGTATCTTGGCCATATGCATCAGAGCAAAGAATATTAAAGAAAATACCTTCATGCTCATGAGTCCTTCTTGCAAACAGTATGTACATCAGCAAGAATTCCTCATACACATGATTGTGATGCATATACTTACCTTGTAGTCTTGAGTTGGCTTAGGATGGAATGAACCTGCGTAAACAAGGTTAGATAACACAGATGCACCTACTAGCCAGAGCAAACAAACGAAACTACAAGATTACCAAGACTGGGATGACATGTAGAGAGTGAGTACTAAGTACCACATTGGATTAGACATGTCCCCAAGAGTAAAGATATGTAATGAATTTGAATGATTTCTTTCCCTTAGATGTCTTGCTCCCCCTGAATCTAACATGGGATACTGGGAGAAGATAGGGAATAGAAAATCAGAGCTGAAAGATATAAATGAACAGGGCTAATGCAAGTTAATGCAAATAAGCACATAAGATCATATGAACATGTCTCTCCCCTCAAGACGACATGTGGGCATCTCTCCTCTTGAACACCAAGCATCTGGGATCCTTGAGAAATACTTTCTACTTAAGTATTCTCTCCCCCTCGAGATCGCTCTCTCTCTCCCCCTGAGGATTTCTCTCCCCCTAAGGAGGTGATAAACTCTTTCTCTGATGTGATCTCTCTCTAAATGATAAGCTTTGATGTGATCTCTCTCTCCCCCTTTGACATCAATTTCCAAGAAGGGTTTTCTGGAATCTGTCGAATGGGTTTGGTCCTTGAGTCACAGCATAAAGCAATGATAAAAATGTGATGCTTGTAGAGGACAAGATTCATTGAGTGGAGCTGGATCAGAAGAAACACAGAATAAGTGGCAAACTGTTTTTCCTGTTGTGAAATTGGTGGCATCGAGTGGTATGTTTCGGTTGTACCGAAGGGGTTCGGTTGGACCGAAAACAACAAATCGGTGAAACCGAGTTCATTGCAGAGAAAACACTTGTCACCTCAGCTCACTAGACTAGTAAGATCTCACAAAGATTTGCAAGGAATTTACTGAAGGGTATGCAAGGAATTGGATGCAGAAAAATGCAGAGCAAACAGAAATAAATCTAGAAGAAGTTTTTTTTGAAAGAGGAAACAAATATGCATGAGACAAATGCAAAAACACAGAAAACAACACAAGAGAACTTCATCTAGAAATGGTCGGCAACAAAGTCACCTATGTTAGAGTATATTGACTTAGGAGTCAAGTGAGATCACTTGATCATAGGTCATACTCATCGTTTAAGCTCAAAATGGGGTTGCCATTTTTTGTTTAAGCATCTTGATGTATTCACATCTTGTCGAGTTGCTTTAACTCATGTCTTGGAGTAATGCTTCTCTAAGATGGAATAACATACCTTGGTTGCTGGTGTTGTCCAAGTAGTTGAACTTGTGTGGGTTGCTCAAGGTTGATGCTGCTCATCAAAAGTTGGGAGCACCACTAGGAATTTGAGTCCATCTACCTGCATGGGTTAGTTCTTGCAAGGAAGAGCTCTTGGGTATCCAAAAATGACAATCATGAAGCTCAACATAGAATTTGTCAAAGGATATGTTTGAATGGTTTCGTGCTTCCTTGGCTTCTACCACCTTTGTATAGAGACTTGGTGATGTAGAGATTGCTCAAGATATGAGTAGGTTACAATCTCATGAAAATAGATTCAACCAAGTACCTACATGGGTTAGATAACATGCAAGATGCAAATATATCCAAGACATAAGATTTTCATCATAAGAGAAATATCAAGGATTAGTCATAAGCTCATGTCTTGCATGTATCCAATAGAGTTTCTACTCCAAGTTTGAAGCATCAAAGATGTTCAATTCTCCTCTTAACCTGCAAAACACTTTCTCATCAAGAGGTTTAGTGAATATATCCGCTAATTGCTTTTCAGTGCGAACATGCTTAAGATCAATGTCACCCTTAGCAACATGATCTCGAATGAAATGATGATGAACTTCAATATGCTTAGTTCGAGAATGTTGTACAGGATTATGACCAATTTTGATAGCACTTTTAATGTCCATTTGGTACAAGGTGATATCATGATGATTAGCATAGGCAAGTAAGATGCGAATGGACTCAAGTCTAGCAACAGGAGCATAAGTCTCACCATAGTCCATACCTTCGACTTGTGTGTAGCCTTGGGTAGCAAGACGTGCTTTGTTGTGAACTACTTGTTCATCTTCATCTTGCTTGTTGCGAAACACCCATTTGGTACCAATGATGTTGTGGTTGTTGTTGGGCTTCTCAACCAATGTCCAAACTTGGTTCCTCTCAAAGTTGTGTAGCTCTTCATGCATAGCATTTATCCAATCCGGATCTTCCAATGATTCTTCAACCTTCATAGGTTCAATGCTAGAGATGAAAGAATAGTTTTCACAAAAGTTAGCTAAACGAGTTTTAGAGCGAGTGATTCTCCTGGTTTGAATATCATTGTAGATTTGCTCGATGGGATGGTCTTTAGCAATTCTTGCTCGAACTCGTGAAAGCTTTTGCTTGTTTCTTGGTTGAACTTCTTCTTCATAGTGTTCTTCTTCTTGGCCTTCTTCATTGTTGGCGTTGTTGTTCTCTTGTCGTGGTGGAGAAGGAGGTTGTTGACGTTCATCTTGATGCACTTCCTCGTTTTCTTCATCTTGGTGCGTCCCACTTGTGGATGCTTCCATATCAATTCTTGGTTCACCTTGTCGTGAAGTAGAAGCTTCCACTTGGATGGACGAGGTACTCTCCTTCACCTCCGTTGGACGGACCTTGCCAATAGCCAAGTCTTGGATTGCTTCCGAAGGATCTTTGTCTCCTACATCAATTGGCAATTGCTCTACTTGTGAGCGTTAGATTCATCAAACTTCACATCTACCGTCTCTTCAACCTTTCGGGTGAAATTGTTGTAGACACAGTAAGTGTGAGAGTTTGAGCCATAACCTAGTAGGAAACCTTCATGAGACTTAGGAGCAAATTTAGAACGACGATGCTTATCAAGAATGTAGCACTTTGAGCCAAATACTCGAAAGTATCCAACTTGGGGTTTGTTACCGGTGAGGAGCTCGTATGACGTCTTGCCGAGTAGCTTGTGAAGATACAAGCGATTTGTTGCATGACAAGCTGTCTCAACCGCTTCTGCCCAAAAGTGCTTCGGTGTCTTGTACTCATCAAGCATTGTTCTCGCCATTTCGATGAGCGTCCAGTTCTTCCTCTCAACAACTCCATTTTGTTAAGGTGTGTACATAGCCGAGAACTCGTGTGAAATCCCTTCTTCGTCAAGAAAGGTGTCCACATTTGCGTTCTTGAACTCCGTTCCGTTGTCGCTGCGAACCTTCTTGATCTTCACTTCAAATTGATTTTGGGCCTTCCTAGCGAAGTTTTTGAAGATCTTTTGGACCTGCGATTTATCATCGAGAAAGAACACCCACGTAAATCTTGAAAAATCATCAACTATAACTAGACCAAAAGAATTTCCACTGAGACTCTTGTAGGAGTTGGGACCAAAGAGATCCATGTGAAGTAGCTCAAGTGGCCTCCTTGTGGTCATGATGTTCTTCACGGGATGCCTTCCTCCAACCTGTTTACCTGCTTGACAAGCACTGCAAAGTCTATCCTTATCAAATATGACATCGTTAACTCCAAGGATATGATTTTCTTTAATAAGATTGTCAAGGTTTCGCATACCAACATGACCTAGTCGTCTATGCCATAACCAACCTTTTGAGGATTTAGCAATGAAGCAAGTTTTAGGTTGGGCCTTTTTAGTAAAATCAACAATGTATAGATCACCTCTATGCACACCGGTAAAGACCATTTTATGATTGTCTCAACGAAACACTTGGCAATCTACTTCAGTAAATAGGACATTGAAACCGAAATCAGCAAGTCTAGATACTGAAAGTAAGTTGTATCCAAGAGATTCAACGAGCATGACATTTTGTATGGAGCTATCATGTGATATGGCCACCTTACCGAGGCCAACCACCTTACCCTTTGAGTTGTCACCGAAAGTGACATACTTTCGAGGACTATCATTTTCAGCAAGCTCACGAAACATTTCTTTATCTCCGGTCATGTGATCGGTACATCCACTGTCAAGAACCCATTCCTTTCCTCCTGACATATATCCCCGAAGATTTGCCATAAGACCAAAGTGTCTCATTGCATCATTAAGATCGAAGTCACTATCATCATCCTCATCATAGTATCCATGTTCAACATCATCATGTAGTGGATCAAATACTAGAGAGGGTAATTCGTTAGAGTGAGTTTGACAATGATCTTGCTTATGAATATTTATAGCTTCGGAAATAATATCACTAATAATTCCAACATCTCCTTTGGCACGCATAAGGTTTGTAAGCTCAAATAGACGATCACCAAACATAGGATCACTAGTATTCATCTTACTCAAAGCAATAGACTTATGGAGAATTTCATCAAGATTTTTCAAGGAATAATTTGGAAAGCGTTCCTCAAGAAATTTCCATATAGTGTAGGCACACTTAAGAGTAGGCAAACATCCAATCAAGTTTCTAGGCAATCCTCTAACGATAAGTTCGGCAGTTCTAAGATTCCTAATCATGTCAATTGACTCATCATGGGTAGGATGCATAGGGTCAACATGAGGTGCACAAGGGCTAGCAATGTACTTGTTCAAATTATATTGATTAAAAATTACAAGCATCTCATTTTTCCACTCATGAAAGTACTCTCCATCAAGAATAGGCACTCTATGTCTAAGACTCCCCAAAGTAGACTCATCCATCTTCCTCCAATGGTGATTAAACCAAGGCAATGGAGACCAATGCTCTGATACCACTTGTAGGACCTTGAGAAGAGGTGTCTAGAGGGGGGTGATTAGACACTAAGTACCAAAGTTGCAGTTTTTAAATTCTTTAAGTTTAAATGGAGTTTAGGCGCAATTCAATATTCACAATACATATCAAGCAAGCATGCAAAGAGTTTATGAGCAGCGGAAAGTAAAGCATGCAACTTGCAAGATTGTAAAGGGAAGGGTTTTGGAGGATTCATATGCAATTGGAGACACGGATGTTTTTGGCGTGGTTTCGATAGGTGGTGCTATCGTACATCCACGTTGATGGAGACTTCAACCCACGAAGGGTAACGGTTGCGCGAGTCCACAGAGGGCTCCACCCACAAAGGGTCCACGAAGAAGCAACCTTGTCTATCCCACCATGGCCTTCGCCCACGAAGGACTTGCCTCACTAGCGGTAGATCTTCACAAAGTAGGCGATCTCCTTGCCCTTACAAACTCCTTGGTTCAACTCCACAATCTTGTCGGAGGCTCCCAAGTGACACCTAGCCAATCTAGGAGACACCACTCTCCAAGAAGTAACAAATGGTGCGTTGATGATGAACTCCTTGCTCTTGTGCTTCAAATGATAGTCTCCCCAACACTCAACTCTCTCTCATAGGATTTGGATCTGGTGGAAAGAAGATTTGAGTGGAAAGCAACTTGGGGAAGGCTAGAGATCAAGATTCATATGGTAGGAATAGAATATCTTGGCCTCAACACATGAGTAGGTAGTTCTCTCTCAGAAAATGTATGCTGGAAGTGTAGGTTTAGTCTGATGGCTCTCTCCACGAATGAAGAGGAGGTGGAGGGGTATATATAGCCTCCACACAAAATCTAACCGTTACACACAATTTACCAAACTCGGTGGGACCGATTCAACAGACTCGGTCGGACCGATTTAGTAAATAATGTGACCGTTAGGATTTTCGGTGGGACCGATATGCAAATCGGTAAGACCGATTCTGTTAGGGTTAGGGCATAACATAATCTCGGTAAGACCGATTACACAAACTCGGTGAGACCGATTTTGGTAATAAGCTTTCCAGAGAGTTGTTCAGGCAAACTCGGTTAGACCGATTACACAAACTCGGTAGGACCGATTTTGGTAATGAGTCATCCAAGAAGTTTGCATTGTAATCTCGGTAGTACCGATTGCTCAAACTCGGTGAGACCGATTTTGATAATGGACATACACAAAGAGATTACAATCCCATCTTAGTGAGACCGAGATCCCTATCGGTGAGACCGATTTGCCTAGGGTTTGTGGCAGTGGCTATGACATTCAAACTCGGTGGCGCCGGATAGAAAGAATCAGTGGGGCCAAGTTTGACTTTAGGTTTAGGACATATGTGAAAGTGGGAAAGTAGTTGAGGGTTTTGGAGCAGATTACTAAGCACCTTGGAGCAAGAAACTCATTAAGCAACACCTCATCCCTTCTTGATAGTATTGGCTTTTCCTATAGACTCAATGTGATCTTGGATCACTAAAATGTAAAATGAAGAGTCTTGAGCTTGAAGCTTGTGCCAATCCTTTGTCCTTAGAATCTTGAGGGAGTTCCCACATCCTTTCGTCCATGCCACTTCATTGTTGAACTTATCTGAAACATACTAGATAAAAGCGTTAGTCCAACAAGAGATATGTTGACATTAATTACCAAAACCACCTAGGGAGCACTTGTGCTTTCAATCTCCCCCTTTTTGGTAATTGATGACAACATACATCAAAGCTTTAGATAAAGATATAGAAAATAGCAAGTAAAGCTTTGGAGGGACATGTAACAAGCATAGGCTCCCCCTACATGTATGCAATCATGTGAATATGGAATATAGAAGCATGTGAGAGCATAACCATGATAGAGTAGGCAATGTGTTACATGTATCTTGGCCATATGCATCAGAGCAAAGAATATTAAAGAAAATACCTTCATGCTCATGAGTCCTTCTTGCAAACAGTATGTACATCAGCAAGAATTCCTCATACACATGATTGTGATGCATATACTTACCTTGTAGTCTTGAGTTGGCTTAGGATGGAATGAACCTGCGTAAACAAGGTTAGATAACACAGATGCACCTACTAGCCAGAGCAAACAAACGAAACTACAAGATTACCAAGACTGGGATGACATGTAGAGAGTGAGTACTAAGTACCACATTGGATTAGACATGTCCCCAAGAGTAAAGATATGCAATGAATTTGAATGATTTCTTTCCCTTAGATGTCTTGCTCCCCCTGAATCTAACATGGGATACTGGGAGAAGATAGGGAATAGAAAATCAGAGCTGAAAGATATAAATGAACAGGGCTAATGCAAGTTAATGCAAATAAGCACATAAGATCATATGAACATGTCTCTCCCCTCAAGACGACATGTGGGCATCTCTCCTCTTGAACACCAAGCATCTGGGATCCTTGAGAAATACTTTCTACTTAAGTATTCTCTCCCCCTCGAGATCTCTCTCTCTCTCCCCCTGAGGATTTCTCTCCCCCTAAGGAGGTGATAAACTCTTTCTCTGATGTGATCTCTCTCTAAATGATAAGCTTTGATGTGATCTCTCTCTCCCCCTTTGACATCAATTTCCAAGAAGGGTTTTCTGGAATCTGTCGAATGGGTTTGGTCCTTGAGTCACAGCATAAAGCAATGATAAAAATGTGATGCTTGTAGAGGACCAGATTCATTGAGTGGAGCTGGATCAGAAGAAACACAGAATAAGTGGCAAACTGTTTTTCCTGTTGTGAAATTGGTGGCATTGAGTGGTATGTTTCGGTTGTACCGAAGGGGTTCGGTTGGACCGAAAACAACAAATCGGTGAAACCGAGTTCATTGCAGAGAAAACACTTGTCACCTCAGCTCACTAGACTAGTAAGATCTCACAAAGATTTGCAAGGAATTTACTGAAGGGTATGCAAGGAATTGGATGCAGAAAAATGCAGAGCAAACAGAAATAAATCTAGAAGAAGTTTTTTTTGAAAGAGGAAACAAATATGCATGAGACAAATGCAAAAACACAGAAAACAACACAAGAGAACTTCATCTAGAAATGGTCGGCGACAAAGTCACCTATGTTAGAGTATATTGACTTAGGAGTCAAGTGAGATCACTTGATCATAGGTCATACTCATCGTTTAAGCTCAAAATGGGTTTGCCATTTTTTGTTTAAGCATCTTGATGTATTCACATCTTGTCGAGTTGCTTTAGCTCATAACTTGGAGCAAAGCTTCTCTAAGATGGAATAACATACCTTGGTTGGTGGTATTGTCCATGTAGTTGAACTTGTGTAACTTGTTGTAATTTTGCTCTCAAATTGCTAAATAATGTTGCTGTCAGCCTGTTAACATTAAGTTCAGTTTTGCCATGAGCTTTGCTAGTGATCCCTGCACCCTATGAACTTGTTCTTGCCATGTTTAGCTTCATAAATATGCCATCTTAATTTTGGTCACCTTTCCATGCCATGTATTTCTCTGTGGTGAGTGGTGCAAGCTCACGAACATGCCTACTTATTATTGTTCCTACCATGTCTGAATCTGTCATATCATTTGTCATGTTTG
Organism: Triticum aestivum; assembly: GCF_018294505.1. Taxonomy (NCBI): domain Eukaryota; kingdom Viridiplantae; phylum Streptophyta; class Magnoliopsida; order Poales; family Poaceae; genus Triticum; species Triticum aestivum. The sequence goes on along the minus strand of NC_057810.1, from coordinate 401,302,997 downwards.
CATGGATGCTACCATCTTTTCTGTTGATCTTTGGAATTAGTTCAGTAAGGGAGTTTTGTTCTTTGTCTTTAGTATTAGCATGCCATGCCTTTGTTTGCCATGATAAGTTCCTGTAGCATGTAGTTTTATAGCTCTAAACATTTTAACCTCATGTTATTTTCTGCAAAGTCTGAAACTGTTATTATTTGCAATCTTGCCATGTCCTTTTGAGCATGTTATAGTGTTTTCTTGAGATAGCTCGGTGTTCATGTTTTGTCATTCTTTACATGTACTTCATGCCCATGTCTTTTGTTCTTATGTTGAGGTGTTGTAGCATATTGTTTTGATGGTTGCTAGATGCCTAGTTGCTGTTTTGGACAGCTTGTCCTTTAAACTTGTATAGAGTGCATGTGTTGAACCGTTGCTCCGTTTTGAGTGTGCTCTATATGAAACTTGCTTAATTTTGCATGAAGTTTCATAATATCATGTTGCATCCATGTTTTGAGAGTGTTTGCTTGATGTTTGTATGCATTTTGCATCAATGCCATGTTTAACTTGTTTTGCTCGTATCTTCTAGGTCGTAGCTCCGAATTAAATGAACTTTATATGTAACTTGACTAGAATCTCGTGTAGATCATCTTGGTGCATCTTAAGTTATTGTTTAACAATTTGAACATAAGGTTTATTCAGTTCTGGACCAATTTCTAAACTTGCATATGAGGACTTACCGAAATTGTTATATGTTGTTTCCGGCCTCATTTAACCTTGCTTTGATGTGTTGTTCTTGTTTGCTTCATCTCTTGCAATGAGTAGCCTCATGTAGCTTTGTCATGCGTCATGATTGTTGTGCATTATGTCTTGTCTATGTGTGGTGTGTTTACCATGTTGTGTGCTTCTTCTCGATAGTTCACATTTTCGTTGCGATCGGGAGGATTCATTCGTCTACGCTTGGTTCGTGTTCGTGGCTTCATCTTCTTCATGGACTCGTTCTTCTTCCTTGTGGGATTTCAGGCAAGATGACCGCTACCCTGGATCTCATTACTATCATTGCTATGCTAGTTGCTTTGTTCTATCGCTTTGATGCGCTAGCTATCACTTGCTTTTCGAGCCTCCCAATTTGCCATGTCAGTCTCTAACCTTTTCACCCTTCCCAGCAAACCGTTGTTTGGCTATGTTACCACTTTGCTCAGCCCCTCTTATAGCATTGTTAGGTGCAGGTGAAGTTGAAGATTTCCCCATGGTGGACAGGATTATGTTGGGATATCACAATATCTCCTATATTATTAATACATCTATATACTTGGTAAAGGGTGGAAGGCTCGGCCTTATGCCTGGTGTTTTGTTCCACTCTTGCCGCCCTAGTTTCCGTCATACCGGTGTTATGTTCCTTGATTTTGCGTTCCTTACATGGTTGGGTGATTTATGAGACCCCCTTGACAGTTCGCTTTGAATAAAACTCCTCCAGCAAGGCCCAACCTTGATTTTACCATTTGCCTCACCTAGCCTTTTTCCCTTGGGAGTCGCACTCCCGAGGGTCATCTTTATTTACCCCCCCCCCCCCAGGCCAGTGCTCCTAGGAGTGTTGGTCCAAACTAGAGCACCGTGCGGGACCATCCCTTGGCAACTTGGGTTACGTTGGTACCTGTACGCTTCGCTTATTCGGTGTGTCCTGAGAACGAGATACGTGCGACTCCTATCGGGATTGTCGACACATCGGGCAGCTTTGCTGGTCTTGTTTTACCATTATCGAAATGTCTTGTAAACCGGGATTCCGAGACTGATCGGGTCTTCCTGGAAGAAGGAATATCCTTCGTTGACCATGAGAGCTTGTGATGGGCTAAGTTGGGACACCCCTGCAGGTTATAAACTTTCGAGAGCCGTGCCCGCGGTTATGTGGCAGATGGGAATTTATAACGTCCGGTTGTAGATAACTTTACACCAGATCCGAGTTAAAACGCATCAACCGTGTGTGTAGCCGTGATGGTCTGTTTTCGGTGGAGTCCGGGAAGTGAACACGGTTTTGGGTTATGTTTGACGTAAGTAGGAGTTCAGGATCACCTCTTGATCATTGCTAGCTTCACGACCGTTCCTTTGCTTCTCTCCTCGCTCTTATTTGCGTATCTTAGCCACCATATATGCTTAGTCGCTGCTGCAACCTCACCACTTTACCCCTTCCTTACCCCTTTAAGCTTTGCTAGTCTTGATACCCATGGTAATGGGATTGCTGAGTCCTCGTGGGTCACAGATTACTACAATAACAGTTGCAGGTACAGGCTATGCGATGATCTTGACGCGAGAGCGATGCTTGCTTGTTTTGGAGTTCTTCTGCTTCTTCTTCAATCAGGGGATAGGTTCCAGGTCGGCAGCCTGGGCTAGCAGGGTGGATGTCGTTTGAGTTTCCGTTTGTGTTTCATCCGTAGTCGGATGGTGCTCTTATGTAAGATGATGTTGTATTCGTGTGGCATTGTATGCCTTTTGTATGTATCCCCATCTATTATGTAATGTTGATGTAATGATATCCACCTTGCAAAAGCGTCTCCAATATGCGCTTCTATCCTTGGTGGGACCTTCGAGTTCCTTTAGGATAGGGTCGCATATTGGGCGTGAAACAACTCCCCCAAGATTAAACCTTTGCTTGTCCTCAAGCAATTCATTTGACAAACTGAAAGTGATAAAGCAAAACTTTTACAAACTCTGTTCGCTCTTGTTGTTGCAAATATGTAAAGCCAGCATTCAAGTTTTCAGCAAAGATTATGAACTAACCACATTCACAATAACATCTAGGTCTCATATTTACTCATATCAATGGCATAATCAACTAGCGAGAAATAATAATAAATCTCATATGACAACACTTTCTCAAAACAATCATAATATGACATAACAAGATGGTATCTCGTTAGCCCTTTCTGAGACCGCAAAACATAAATGCAGATCACCTCCGAAGATCAAGGACTGACTGGACATTGTAATTCATGGTAAAAGAGATCCGGTCATAGTTATACTCAACATAAATTAATAGTAATGGATGCAAATGACAGCGATGCTCTCGAACTGGTGCTTTTTAATAAGAGGATGATGACTCAACATAAAAGTAAATAGATAGGCCCTTCGCAGAGGGAAGCAGCACTACAAAAAATTACACTTCCGTGATGATACGTGTTTGTCATAGTAGGTCGCCTTTTTTGTCATGCATGTACATCCATGACGATTTTATGATAGAATCAAGATAGTCATACCTGTGCTGTCGTAGAAGTGTTCCATCACATTACCAAAATTATCATCATGGAAGTGTCCACTTCCATGACGATAAATCGCGCGTCACAGAAGTGCTTTCATCAAGGGTGACCGACACGTGGCATCCACCGTAACGGAACGCCGTTAAGCTATCGGGTCGGGTTTTGGATCCGATAACCCGTTAACAGCCCCGACCAATGGGGATTTTCCACGTGTAAAATCATCATTGGCTGGAGGAAACACATGTCGGCTCATCGTTGGGACAGATGTCATCCACTCATTGGACAGAAGGCGCCTATGATACGTCGACACGTGGCACAGCCCAACATAGGCCCATTCCTGTGAAAAGGCCGGCCCGTTTGACTTGGTCAAAAGGTGGCGGGTCGGCCCATGGAAAGCCTGTTAACGGCATGTTCGCATATAGCCCATTTACAGCCCGCTAACCCAAGGCCCGTTACACCCTATCCGAATTAGGCCCTAGTAGCGTCATCTGGGTCATCCAATATGATTCTAGCCCGTTTTCACTTCTGGCCCATGTATGGCCCATGACGACTTTCGGCCCATATGAGGCCCTTTGTAACTCTTGGCCCATTCGCTCGTGGTGAAACTGACCAGTAATGAACAGTGTATCACTTTACACCCATTAACGGCCCATGGTGAAATTGGCCCGTAATGAATAGTGTATCACTTTATAGCCATTAACAGCCTGTTATTCCGTTGGGCCGTTTCTAGCCCAAGTTATCTTTCGGCCTTCTGAGGGCCCATTTATTCTTGGGCTCATTTGCAGCATTCGGTTACTTACGGTCCGTTACTATCATTTTCTGCTTGTGGGGCAAATTCAGCCTGTCGTTACAGTCGGCCCGTCAGTGGACCGTTAATCTGTTGGGCCATTTTCATAGCATCACCAAATACGGCCTATTAACGGCCCGTTATGGTCAGTCCATAAAACGTACGATTTCCATTAAAGGCCCGTCTACGGCCCATTAAAGGCACGTACAAGACCCATAAATGAGTCGGCCCTTACAAGGCCCATGGATCCTACGAGACGTAGAAGGCCCATGGATCCTACGAGACATATAAGGCCCATGGATCCTACGAGACGTAGAAGGCCCATGGATCCGACGACCCATTGAAGGCCATGGATCCGACGGCCCGTACATGGCCCATGGATCGTATGGCCCGTGGAGGGCCATGGTCGGGCGAGTTGGCCCCCGTTTGAATGATATAGCATATTCAAAGAATTATCCTACTCAATACTATCACTTCTAAAAAACATACACTATACAACAAAGAGACCAAGGCATAGAAACGTAGAATAATCCTACACTATACAATAACGAAATTACAGCCGATTATACCCACTAGGCATTATGGTTCGGCACAGGTGATAATAAAGCATACACAAACAGCAAATTACATACACTGGGCAAATACAACTCATACATCATGGATGCGCATCAACTTAACTCCATTTGAACTATAATCTCTTCAGAAAATAGGATTGGCCGGATTCAGATAGAACAAATTTTAGTCTGCAAAATCTCCAACTCCTTCGTGGTTACCTCAGTGTCTTGTTTCATTTTTTTGACTCCTGCATCTAATACCTGCATGTCCAGTCTCAACTTGTTGATTATACGTTGACAATCATGTACACGTTGTCTTGCCACCTCTAGTTGATGCTCGAGAACATCAGCACATTCCAATTCCAATCCATAATCATTCGGTAACGGCCATGCCGCACTGCTCGCAGATCTTTGTGTTGATGTCACTTCATCCTGAAATGTTTCTGTAAGTACACATGACTAGGACAAAAATATAGTTACAACAATGAAGCGAGCAAGACACTATTTTGTACTACATGGCAAAACAGGACTAACAATAATGTTACACGTCATGAAGCATAAGCAGGTGATATTTTAAAAATTATAAAAAAGATAGTCTGTGCAGCCTGTATACAGAAATCCCTCTTAGCTCACCAGAGGAGCATGATGTTGGGGCCCAATCGAAAACACAGACAAGTTACAAATTTAGACAGCACGTTGCATATAAGTAAGCAAGCAGTTGGCCATTCTGTAGCTCAATTAATGTCTTAGGGAGCATAATGAACAACATAGGGTTTCATACGAACATACTACAGCACGCAAAACTATGCAATCATTAGCCTAGTATAAACTAGATCGTGAGCCTCATGCAATAATAGTTGGTTAATAGACTTCAAAGCTTCAGGCACACTTCGGCAGAGTAATTAAATGGTAAGGCCTTTGATTATGTCAACTAATAGTTATACAAGTACCCAACATCAGGCATGATTCTTTGGGCATCTCCTTAACTGAGGACAAATAAAGCAATTGAAAATAGAAAATTAACTATGCCTGAAACAAACAAGGAATTGAACTGTTGAGTTGCATACAGTGACTTACCTTAATAGGTTGAAGACGCTTAACGCAGCTCCTACTTCTCTTGCAAGGCTCCTTCCTAACATCTTGTACTTGGAAATCCTCAATCTTATCTTCATTGCACCCCCTCTGCAAGGTGACACAAACTAGTTACTCATCTCCTTGGAAGATAAATATGCATACTTTCCAGTCTGTGAACACAAAAGGATGAGATTATAACAAAACAACACCACATAATGAAACATGTCGCATCTCTTGCACTTGCACACAATGAAATGAGCATTTACTATGTCTGCACTATGTAAAAACTAGGCGTACCTTCGAACTGGATCTCCAGGTACTCTTGGAGAGCCTACTTTAATGTACAGCCAAACCTTTATGTCACCTACGAGTTAGACAAGGCCCCACTATAGCAGCCCTTAGTGTATAAATCGTTGACAAGCTCTGTTAGAGTGTTAGGTCAAGAACAACAAATAATCAAAGCAAACAGTCCTAGTATGGCTGGCTAATGCAAACAAGCAATTGAACAGATGTGTGAGCAAATCTTACATGTCAAGAAAAGAAGCAAAGAAGGAGGCTTAAAGACCATCACTTGACTGACCAGATTTAAGGGGCATTTAAACATCATGTGCAACATATGAACAAACATAAACATTGCATATTCCAGATTCTACAATGGAATGCACATGTATTAGGTTACGCCATGTATGATGATGCCTAAATGTACACTATAGCAGGCAGGAGTGATTCATCATTGCACGCACAATTGAATTGCAGGTTAAGGGCCAGTTCGATTCCGCCTTTTCAGGGCTTATTGTTAAAATAAGCTATAAAAGATGTAAAGAAGTCATTTTTGAGTTATGGGCTTGGGCTTAACTAATTTTGCTTTGGAGGGGGTGTTTCAGGTAGAACCTCACCAAAATTGAAGGGAAGGGGAATAGTGAAATGACTCTATTGTCTGCCTATATTACACTCAAAATGCAACTACTGACGCCCGTGTCACACCTGACCCTCAAGTAAAAAACAAACACGCAAGCGTTCATTGCCCTTCCCGCTTGCATCTCCTCTCCCCTTTCCCTCTACCTTGATCCCCTGCCTGCAGCACTAGGGTTCCTCCAGCGAGCCGTCGCCACTAGTCCCATCTGGCCTGGTCCTCGATGATGCTATGTCCAGCTAGGCTACATGGCCGGCGGGTAGGGGAAAATCTCCCTGGCTGCTCCTCCCACTGGCGTTGCCCCTCATTCTCATGGTCTCCAGCAGCTGCTCCACTGTGGTTCATCCAACGCACTACTCTGGCGGGCGCTACACAACTACGGCTGATGCCACACTGCGGCAGAAGGCACCTTATTCCCCCTCCCCTCCTCCCAGGCAATGGCCTTGAGGTGCTGTTGAAGGATGAGCTCATCCAACAAGGTGAGGATCTCCTCTGATTTTTTGCCCAATTTTCATTCTGATCCACTATACAATGAATTGCTATGAGATGCTTCTACTGCTGCTATATGATGCATTGCTATGAGCTGCTCCTGCTGCTGCTATATGATGAATTGCTATGAGCTGCTGCTGCTATATGATGAATTGTTATGAGTTGTTGCTGCTGCTATATGATGAATTGCTATGAGTTGCTACTGCTGCTATATGATGAGTTGCTATAAGCTGCTCCTGCTGATGCTATATGATGAATTGTTATGAGTTGCTCCTCCTGCTGCTATATGATGAATTGTTATGAGCTGCTCCTGCTGCTGCTATATGATGAATTGCTATGAGCTGCTCCTGCTGCTGCTATATGATGAATTGCTATGAGCTGCTCCTACTGCTGCTATATGATGAATTGCTATGAGCTGCTCCAGGTATATGATGAATTGCAGACTGCTGCTGCTGTATGATGAGTTGCTATGAGCTGCTGCTGCTGCTATATGATGCTTTCAGGTGGTGCTGCTATATGATAATAACTAGCCACTTGGACCATCGAATTTCAATAAATAATTGTTCTTCATTTAAATGTGGGTCATGCGTTCTTCGTTTAAATTAGTAAATGGGATCTCTATGGAAAACATTGACCAAAGTAGATTGTGCCAGTAGATGGTATCTTTGTATTTGCATTTTGAGCAAATAGTGATGGTTTGTTTTCCTATCATATTAATTACTGCACTGGGTTCAATTTGTGATGTTTGCAAGTCAAATTAATTTTCATATGGGCAGCAAAATGAAAAAAATATAATGCAATCTAGACTTTCCACTGATCATACCAAAGATAAGCTGAAAACACAATGAAAAGAACTGGTTGGCTTATTACATGGAGCTTATATTCACAGGTGCTTATTTTCTTAGGATAACTCGTAATAACTGTCCCTAAGAAACTTGGCTAATAGAACTGACATACAAATAACATGTCATGATGATTGCAATGGAGGAGTGACGTACCATAGCACACTGTACAGGCTCACCGCTGCCTCTCCTTTTTTTGCGATGTTCCATGAAATTGCCACATACATCTTGTACTTTTTCATTGTATAACCCTATCTACAAGTTGACACGGCTAATTTCAGACATCTCTATATGATACTACATTGCATATCCCTTGCGCATATTTAAACCACCAATTAACGATTGTGTGTGTACCATAAACTAGCCATGACTCTGTATGCTGGCCTAGCAGGCACTCTAAGGGAGCCTAATGTAGTGAACCGGAATTCCTACATGCCACCTACGATTTTGTGTAATGTACTGCCCTTGTTCCTAAATATATGTCTTTGTAGAGATTCTAGTATGGACCACATACAGATGTATATAGATGCATTTTCGAGTGTAGATTCACTCATTTTGCTCCGTATGTAGCCTATAGTAGAATCTCTAGAAAGACTTATATTTAGGAACGAAGGTACGAGGTAGTATCATGTATGACATCTACATATCTAATTTAGCAGCCAGTAGTAGAAATCATTGTCTACACAAAGGGATTACCGGTCAAAAATCCTAGCAAAGCACGCTAGCAGGCACAGAACAATACAAGAGAGAAAGATGCACTTACAAGATCATAACAATGCCTCAGTCCAGGATCTTGGTTGGCCAAGCTGTTAGATCCAGAAGAAACATCGTCCTTGTAGTTTTTGCCGGCTGCATAACAGGTAACAACGACCGGTTAGTATATTTGAAGTACATCAGGCAGGTGATGCTGGACGGGTTTAAAGGTGACAAGTACATAGGCCGTGGCGGGTGCTTGGCATCTCTCCAGACGGTGGGAACCAGGTTAGAAACGTCAAGGGTGATGACGCTGCGCTGGCTGTCGGGGTCCGGTAAGGAGATCTAGAACCGTCGAGTAGGGTGTTTGTGGAGCGGCTTGAGAACCCGCAAGTATACGGGATAGTTGTAGCCTCTTTCGATAAGTAATAGTGTCGAACCCAACGAGGAGCTAAAGGTAGAACAAATACTCTCTCAAGTCCTATCGGCCACTAATACGACTCTACACATGCTTGACGTTCGCTTTACCTAGAACAAGTATGAAACTAGAAGTACTTTGTAGGTGTGATAGGATAGGTTTGCAAGATAATAAAGAACACATAAATAAAGACTAGGGGCTATTTAGATAAAGACACAACTAAATTAGTAAAAGTAAAGAGCTTGTTGTCACGAGAAAGTTATTTGTCCAAGGCAATCGATAACTAGACTGGTAATCACTATTGCAATTCTATTTAAGGGAGAGGCATAAGCTAACATACTTTCTCTACTTGGATCATATGCACTTATGATTGGAACTCTAGCAAGCATCCACAACTACAAAATATTCATTAAGGTAAAACCCAACCATAGCATTAAAGCATCAAGTCCCCTTTATCCCATACGCAACAATCCCTCTTACTCGGGTTTGTGTTTCAGTCACTCACCAACCCACTATAAGTGAATCATGAACGTATTGCAACACCCTACAGCGGGAATCCCTCACGCTTGCATACACGAAGGGCACCATAGGACAACACCAATAATAATACATACAACTCAAACCAATCACGATCATCAAATAGCCATTAGGACAAAACAAATCTACTCAAACATCATAGGATAGCTATACATCATTGGGAAATAATATATAGCGTTGAGCACCATGTTTAAGTAGAGATTACAGCGGGTAAGAGAGAGGTTACACCGCTGCATAGATGGGGGAAGAGTTGGTGATGAAGGCGGTGAAGTTGGTTGTGAAGATCGCGGTGACGATGATGGCCCCCGGCGGTGTTCCGGCGCCACCAAAAGAAAGGGGGAGAGGGCCCCCCTTCTTCTTCTTCTTCATTGACCTCCTCCCTAGATGGGAGAAGGGTTTCCCCTCTGGTCCTTGGCTCCCATGGCTTGGGAGGGGCGAGAGCCCCTCCGAGATTGGATCTATCTCTCTGTTTCTGCGTTCTCAGATTCTACCCCTTCACCGTTTCCTTTATATCTGGAGATCCGTAACTCCGATTGGGGTGAATCTTTCGCCCAGATCTTTCTCATAAAACTATCTTTCTTGTGCCAAAAGAAGAGCATCAACCGCCTTACGGGTGGACCACGAGGGTCAGGGGCGTGCCTGGGGGGTAGGGCGCGCCCCCCTACCTCGTGACCACCTCGGATACCGTTTCGCGTTGATTTTACTTCCCAATAATCATAAATATTCCAAAAAAAATCTCCGTCCGTTTTTATCCCGTTTGGACACCGTTTGATATTGGGTTTCTGTGAAACAAAAAACATGCAACAGACAGGAACTGGCACTGGGCACTGGATCAATAAGTTAGTCCCAAAAATAATATAAAAAGTTGCCAAAAAGTATATGAAAGTGAATAATATTGGCATGGAACAATCAAAAATTATAGATACGACGGAGACGTATCAGCATCCCCAAGCTTAATTCCTGCTCGTCCTCGAGTAGGTAAATGATAAAAAAGTATAATTTTTGATGTGGAATGCAACCTAGCATAATCTTGATCATATGTCTAATCATGGCATGAATATTAAGGCACGAGTGATTCAAAGTAATAGTCTATCATTTGACATAAAAGCAATAATACTTCGAGCATACCAATAAAGCAATCATGTCTTTTCAAAACAACATGGCCAAAGAAAGTTATCCCTACAAAATCATATAGTCTGGCTGTTGCTCTATCTTCATCACACAAAGTATTTAATCATGCACAACCCCGATGATAGGCCAAGCAATTGTTTCATACTTTAATAATCACAAACTTTTTCAACTTTCACGCAATACATGAGCGTGAGCCATGGATATAGCACTATAGGTGGAATAGAATATGATGGTGGAGGTTATGTGGAGAAGACAAAAAGGGAGAAAGTCTCACATCAACTAGGCGTATCAACGGGCTATGGAGATGCCCATCAATAGATATCAATGTGAGTGAGTAGGGATTGCCATGCAACGGATGCACTAGAGCTATAAGTGTATGAAAGCTCAAACTGAAAACTAAGTGGGTGTGCATCCAACTTGTTTGCTCATGAAGACCTCGGGCATTTGAGGAAGCCCATCATCGGAATATACAAGCCAAGTTCTATAATGAAAATTCCCACTAGTATATGAAAGTGAAAGCATAGCAGGCTTTCTCTATGAAGAACATGGTGCTACTCTGAAGCACAAGTGTGGTAAAAGGATAGTAGCATTGCCCCTTCTCTCTTTTTCTCTCATTTTTTTTATTTTCCTTTATTTTTATTTTTTTGGTGGGCTTCTTTGGCCTCTCTTTTTTATTTGGGCTTCTTTGGCCTCTTTTTTTTGTAAAGTCCGGAGTCTCATCCCGACTTGTGGGGGAATCGTTGTCTCCATCATCCTTCCTCACTGGGGAATGCTCTAATAATGATGATCATCACACTTTTATTTACTTACAACTCAATATCTAGAACAAAGATATGACTCTATATGAATGCCTCCAGCGGTGTACCGGGATGTGCAATGATCTAGCATAGCAATGACATCAAAAACGGGAAAGCCATGAAAACATCATGCTAGCTATCTTACGATCATGCAAAGCAATATGACAATGAATGCTCAAGTCATGTATATGATGATGATGGAAGTTGCATGGCAATATATCTCGGAATGGCTCTGGAAATGCCATGATAGGTAGGTATGGTGGCTGTTTTGAGGAAGGCATATGGTGGGTGTAATGCACCGGCGAGAGTTGCGCGGTACTAGAGAGGCTAGCAATGGTGGAAGGGTGAGAGTGCGTATAATCCATGGACTCAACGTTAGTCATAAAGAACTCATATACTTATTGCAAAAATCTACAAGCCATTGAAAACAAAGTACTACGCGCATGCTCCTAGGGGGATAGATTGGTAGGAAAAGACCATCGCTCGTCCACGACCGCCACTCATAAGGAAGACAATCAATAAATAAAATTGTGCTCCAACTTCATCACAAAGCGGTTCACCATACGTGCATGCTACGGGAATCACAAACCTCAACACAAGTGTCTCTATAATCCACAACCACCCACTAGCATGACTCTAATATCACTGCCTTTATATCGCAAAACTATTGCAAGGAATCAAACATGTCATATTCAGCGATCTACAAGTTTATGTAGGATTTTATGACTAACCATGTGAATGACCAATTCCTGTTATCTCTCTAAATAGATATAAGTGAAGCAAGAGAGTTTAATTCTTTATACAAAAGATATGCCCACGCTCTAACAAATATAAGTGAAGCAAAAGAGCATTCTACAAATGGCGGTTTTCTATGTAAAGAGAAACAGGCAATCCAACTTCAAATGATATAAGTGAAGCACATGAAGCATTCTATAAAGCCATACTCAAAAGATTTAAGTGAAGTGCAATGAGCATTCTATAAATCAACCAAGGACTATCTCATACCAGCATGGTGCATAAAATAAAAGTGAAAACTAAATGCAAAATACGCTCCAAGACTTGCACATAATGCATGAACGAAACGAATTCGAAAACATACCAATACTTGTTGAAGAAAGAGGGGATGCCTCCCCAGCATCCCCAAGCTTAGACGCTTGAGTCTCCTTGAATATTTACTTGGGGTGCCTCGGGCATCCCCAAGCTTGAGCTCTTTCCTCTCTTCCTTCTTCTCACATCGAAACATCCTCGATTAGACACTACATCCACACAAAACTTCAACAGAAAACTCGATAAGATCCGTTAGTATAATAAAGCAAATCACCACTCTAAGTACTGTTGCAAACCAATTCATATTTTGTTTTTGCATTGTGTCTACTGTAAGTAACTTTTTCATGGCTTAATCCACTGATATAAATTGATAGATTCATCAAAACAAGCAAACTATGCATAAAAACAGAATCTGTCAAAAACAGAATAGTCTGTAGCAATCTGAACATCCACCATACTTATGTTACTCCAAAAATTCTACTAAAATTAGGAAAAGTAAAAAAGTTTCATAGCAAGACAGTGCAAAAGGAATCAGAACCAATTGACGTTCCAGTTAAAAATGTAAAATCGCGCACTACAGACAAAGTTTCTGTCCTGCACCGTACAAACCAACAAGCATTGTAAACATCCCAAAGGCAAACCTTAGCACATTATTTTTATAAAACAATGGAATTGTACAAGGGGATAATTATTTTTATTGAGAAGTTTCTATAATTAAGATTCACAAAGTTCCCATGGGCATGAACAAAGTTCAAGGACGTCCCCCACTTTCACAATGCTCGTCTCTCTCACTTTCACTTCTCTTTTTGAAAAGTTTTGGGTTCCCCTCTTTATTTTTGCGTTTTAAAACTATATGAAAGCACTCAACAGAAATAAATGACTCTCTAAAACTTCCGGGTTGTCTCCCTAGCAGCGCTTTCTTTAAAGCCATTAAGCTAGGCATATAGTGCTCAAGTAATGAATCCACCCGGATCCCATGGTATATCAAAGCCAATTTTAATTAACAATGGTTTGTAATTTAGTAGTGAGCACAAAGTAACATAAATCATGTAATGACGAAGTCTAACTCTCTTCCTATGCATCGGCATGTCATAAAAGAACAATTCATGCACACATAGTAAAGGCCAATGCATAGTATAAGCAGTTTTTGCAATTCTATCGTATTGGAAACATAGAGAGGTGGAGATATAGTTACTCTCTCATAATAATTGCAAGTAGGAGCAGCAAGCACATGCATATTATATCTATCAAAATTATCATGTGCAACGATAAAAGGCAACCCATCAATATAATCCTTAATAAGCACAAACTTCTCCGATATAGTGTAGTTTGGAGAATTCAAAAAGATAATAGGACTATCATGCGTGGGTGCAATAGCAGCAATTTCATGTTTAAAATAAGGAACTATAGCAAGTTCATCTCCATAAGCATAATTCATATTGGCATCTTGGCCACAAGCATAGCAAGCATCATCAAAAAGGGATATTTCAAGGGAATCAACGGGATCATAGCAATCATCATAGCAATCATCCTTCGGTAAGCACGAAGGGGAATTAAACAATGTATGAGTTGAAGAGTTACTATCATTAGAAGGTGGGCACGGGTGATCAATCCGCTCTTCCTCCTTTTGTTCTTCGCTTTCCTCATCATCTTTTTCATCTAATGAGCTCACAATTTCATCAATTTCTTCTTCCATAGCTTCCTGCAAAATATTAGTCTCTTCTTGGACAGCGGAGACTTCCTCAATAAATTGTTTAACATAGGCATTACAAGCATAATTCTCATAACAATATTCAAGTATGGCAAAATTTTCAGATTTGTAAAGAGTAGCATCATACTTTTCAATCAAAGAAGCAATTTCAAAAGCACCCTTAAAAGCAACAAATTCTTCAATTTGTTGAACATCATAGTAACTATAAACACCCTTAGCATATGAAGATAAGATCCCATTATCAATAAACTCACATTGGTAGGGAAGGTGCTTTTTAGGGTTTTCAGAACAACAAGTAAAATCATATTCCCAACATAAATTACAAGCATAGCATTGTAAACGTTGAATTTGACCCCATAATAGTTTCCCTTTTTCAGATATACGGTGTCGCACATAACAAGCATGCTCATCTAAAGATTTGGCCTCAACTAAGCTAGTTGGGGTTTCAGCACGAGCACATAGGGATCGAAGATGATCCAAGTAAAAAGCTTCAGTAGTGTGATAGATTTTGAGTGGTTCTTCAACCATTGGAGCAGTAGGTACAACTAATTTTTTTGGTATTTTGTGTTTCCTACCCATGACTAAAGATAGAAAACAACTAAGGACAGCAAATAAAAATTACTTAGTGATAAAGCAAACAAGCACACACGAGAATATTCACCCCACGCTATGACTCCCCGGCAACAGCGCCAGAAAAAGGTCTTGATAACCCGCAAGTATACGGGATAGTTGTAGCCTCTTTCGATAAGTAAGAGTGTCAAACCCAACGAGGAGCTAAAGGTAGAACAAATACTCTCTCAAGTCCTGTCGGCCACTGATACGACTCTACGCACGCTTCACATTCGCTTTACCTAGAACAAGTATGAAACTAGAAGTACTTTGTAGGTGTGATAGGATAGGTTTGCAAGATAATAAAGAACACGTAAATAAAGACTAGGGGCTGTTTAGATAAATACACAACTAAATTAGTAACAGTAAAGAGCTTGTTGTCACGAGAAAGTTATTTGTCCAAGGCAATCGATAACTAGACCGGTAATCACTATTGCAATTATATTTGAGGGAGAGGCATAAGCTAACATACTTTCTCTACTTGGATCATATGCACTTATGATTGGAACTCTAGCAAGCATACGCAACTACTAAAGATTCATTAAGGTAAAACCCAACCATAGCATTAAAGCATCAAGTCCCCTTTATCCCATACGCAACAATCCCTCTTACTCGGGTTTGTGTTTCAGTCACTCACCAACCCACTATAAGTGAATCATGAACGTATTGCAACACCCTACAGTGGGAATCCCTCATGCTTGCGCAACACGGAGGGCACCATAGGACAGCACCAATAATAAAACATACAACTCAAACCAATCACGATCACCAAATAGCCATTAGGACAAAACAGATCTACTCAAACATCATAGGATAGCCATACATCATTGGGAAATAATATATAGCGTTGAGCACCATGTTTAAGTAGAGATTACAGCAGGTAAGAGAGAGGTTGCACCGCTGCATAGATGGGGGAAGAGTTGGTGATGAAGGCGGTGAAGTTGTTGGTGAAGATCGCGGTGATGATGATGGCCCCCGGCGGCGTTCCGGCGCCACCGGAAGCAAGGGGAGAGGGCCCCCCTTCTTCTTATTCTTCCTTGACCTCCTCCCTAGATGGGAGAAGGGTTTCCCCTCTAGTCCTTGGCTCCCATGGGTTGGGAGGGGCGAGAGCCCCTCCGAGATTGGATCTATCTCTCTATTTCTGCGTTCTCAAATTCTACCCCTTCACCGTTTCCTTTATATCTGGAGATCCGTAACTCCGATTGGGGTGAATCTTTCGCCCAGATCTTTCTCATAAAATTATCTTTCTTGCGCCATAAGAAGATCATCAACCGCATTACGGGTGGACCACGAGGGTCAGGGGCGCGCCTGGGGGGTTAGGGCACGCCCCCTACCTCGTGACCACCTCGGATACCGTTTCGCGTTGATTTTACTTCCCGAAAATCATAAATATTCCAAAAAAAATCTCCGTCCGTTTTTATCCCGTTTGGACTCGGTTTGATATTAGGTTTCTGCGAAACAAAAAACATGCAACAGACAGGAACTAGCACTGGGCACTGGATCAATAAGTTAGTCCCAAAAATAATATAAAAAGTTGCCAAAAAGTATATGAAAGTGAATAATATTGGCATGGAACAATAAAAAATTATAGATACGACGGAGACGTATCACGACTCCGATAGGATGGACTACGGTTTGGGCGAAGCGGATCTGTGGCCGTGGACGAGGGCGTAGGTGAAGCTGCTCCGTTCATTGGGTTAAGGATGGTGTCGATGTCGCGGATCTACGGACGTGGACAGGGTGTCAGAAGCTACTCCAGTGGTTGGGTTAAGGATGGTGTCGACGATGCGGATCTACGGCCGTGGACGGGGCGTTAGAAGCTGCTCCAGTGGTTGGGTTAAGGATGGTGTCGACGATGCGGATATGCGGCCATGGAAGGGGCATCAGAAGCTGCTCCGGTAGGTTGGATGAGGGTGCGAGTAAGCGGATCTAAGGCCGTGGACTTATGAGTTGGCAAAGTGGCCCGGTAGGGTTGAGAATGGTATAGGCGAAGCTACTCCGGTAGGGTTGATGATGGTGTTGGCGAAGCGGCTCCGGTAGGGTTGAGGAAGGTGTCGGTGAAGCGGCTCTGGTAGGGTTGAGGAAGGTGTCGGCGAAGAGGATCAGAGGCTGTCGACGGGGGCGTCTGGGGCGGCTCCGGGGGGTATGGATGAAGCGTCTCCGGTGGGGAGTATGAATGATCCGCTGCAGATGCGCAGCGGTTGACGAGAGTACCGGCGAAGCAGATCCGGTGTTGTGGACAAGGCCGACACTGAATGGGATGTGGTACAGTGGTGGACGAGCAGTCTACTTGTTTCTAGGGGAGGTGGGAGGGGTAGATGCGGCCGCAGAAGCAGATCCGACGAGGTGGATGCCGCTGGCAGTGAATGGGCTATGGTATGCCTGTGGATGAGCAGTCTAGGGTTTCAAGAGGGGAGGGGAGAAAGGGCGATGAAGTACGGACGGCGATGTAAGATGCTCTGGTGCTGTGGAGTTAGTCGTTTTTGCGGGAGGGGGAGAAGAAATGGGGGTGCCGTGTAGTGGGGGGAACCGGAAGTTACCAAAGCAGCCCCGACCTATCATGTAGATGAGGGTGGTATTGTAACTGATGGTTTCCGTGCACCATGGACAAAAGGGGAATTTCACATGCTAAACACTAAGGTGGCGGAAATTTTAGAAGGAGGCGGGAGATTTTGCCGCCCGCAGGATCGTTTGTATCCAGTTTCAACTGATTTTGGACCGTGCTAGCGGGAAGGTCATGCTAGACTGTGTACACGGGGCACGCATCAGCAGTTAATAACTGGTGTGAAGTCCACCCCAGAAAAAAAGCCAATAACTCGGGATGATGCGCCGATAACTTGGACGTTCACACGGGCGCGGCCAATCGTACGGGTGTAGTGGCGCGTTCACAAAAAAAGGGATCAAACGCTCAGCCTATGTATTTCTCGTGTAAATATATAATTTAGTGCCATTGGTTATTTACTTTAAACATAATGCAATGACATGTTAGTATAGAGGCGCACAAAAAGAAATGGATATTGTAGTCAGCTACTTAAAAGTGTTACCTCATATGATTACATAGCCTCCATTTCATAAATTGCGTACCTGTTGAATTCATATATGAATATTACATATATTACTTCAAAATAGAAACTTAAATCATCCAAGACTAATGAATTTGAATGCAAGAGTAACAATGGTGCATGTACATGATAGCTACATTGGTTGTTTGAAGAAACATCACTGTAACTTTGGCATGCACAACTGAAAAGGTTTATTTAAATAGAAAAAATGTGATATGTGAGTGTCCAATCTTTATAGCGTTGAATTGATATTGTACCATTGGCCTCGATGCGAAGTAGATATTGACTTATGTTCAAGCGATGCACGTCCACGATCGCTAGATAGTGATACGTGAATGAATTATGCAATCTCTCTCACACGCATACATATCTCATTTCCCTGTGGGCATCGGAATCACACACGCGCACTTCGTGTATTTCTCTCCCTCCGTCAGGGTTAAATTCGTCTTTCTACCCCATCCTACAAGTCTCTCACACAGAAACACACACGCTCTGTCTGTCTAACACGCCCACCCCTTTAATTCTGCCCACCCCTTTAGTTCCGCCCACCCACAGCCACTAATGTCTCAAAGTATAATAATGTCTCTCACACATATGCCTAAGGTTAACTCGAGTTCCGGAACCATATGAATACATACAATGGGATCCCAACAGAGCACCTTTTGTTTTGAGATCTCTCTCTCTCTCTCTCTCTCTCTCTCTCTCTCTCTCTCTCTCTGACACACACACACACACATGTGCACGCACATTGTTTCTCGCTTCATTTTTCCGGCACTTGCATGCACACACACCGTTCGTTTATCTTCGTGAGGCTTTCAGTATGCCTCGCACAAATGCTATCTACCTATCCCTTAATATAGCTAGATATGTGTCACACAAACTCCTTCTCCCTACTAGCAAGATGCCCATGCGTTGCACGGAACATCAAGATGCATTTGTATGAGAAGTTTATCTTGTGGGAGAAAAGGATGAACGAGGGAATGCCTTATTTGCAAATGCGGAGAGGGGTGTGGGTATCATTTTGCAAAATTGCCATAGTTTAATTCCTATCCGTCGGATATAAATCGGATGGCCTATATTGCAGGATGGCAGGAACACCATCATCACCAACTCTGTTTTTTTATAAGAGTAGAGATATGGGAGTGTCACTGCCCCCCCCCCACACCCACACCCACACACCCACACTTCCCAACACTGAAGGAGTAGGGTGACACCTCGATCTTGATACTAATCTATTGACTGGCTTCTCTCTCAAACACACACACACACACACACACACACACTACCCGGCACCGAAGGAGTAGGGTGGCACATCGATCTTGATAATAATCTATCTACTCCTCTTTCAAACACACACACACACTCGCTAGTTGTGCCTCTGTGCCTACCGTGCACACTCTCGATACGTCTTTCTTTCCCTCGCCCCCCCCCCCCAACAATGACAGCAGAATGGTGACAACTCGATCTGATCATAATCTGTCAATTGGTTTCTCTCTCAAACATTGTGTCTCGGTGCCTCGCTCGGTAGCCCCCTCGATATGTAGACTTCTCGCGCGCGCACAGCTGTAGTGACGATGACGCTGAACCCAGTGTGCCTTGTTTTTACCGGCCTCATGTGATAGTTTTCACCCTGTTTTCTATTAATTAACAAGGCAACCTTTTCTTTGTTACTACTAGTGCATCTGAAATCATTCGGGGAAGACATAAAATATATCACTTCAACCCAATTATCGCATCAACTATTTTAAAAGAAACTAGCTAGCTGCCCGTGCGTTACACGGAACATCAAGATGCATTTGTATGAGTAGTTTATCTTGTGAGAGAAAAGGCTGAACGAGGGAAGGCCTTATTTGCGAACGTGGAGAGGCGTGTGGGTATATATTTGCAAAATTTCCATAGTTTCTTTCCTATCCGTTAGATATAAATCCGACGGCCTATATTGCAGGATGGCACGCACACCATCATCACCAACTCTGTTTTCTACTTCTTCCATTCCTAAATACTCCCTCCGTCCGAAAATACTTGTCATCAAAATGGATAAAAAGAGATGTATCTAGAATTAAAATATGTCTAGATACATTTCCTTTTATCCATTTTGATGACAAATATTTCCGGACGGAGGGAGTATTTGTCTTTTTAGAGATTTCAACAAGTGACTATGACCGGACCTTACCAACATACTCAAAAAAGTAGTCCATAATTTTGATGTTACCCTCTTTTCTTGGCGGTGCAGTGCCATCTGGATACCTCATAAATAAATCAAGGACAAATCTGGCCCCTTCCTGAAAAGACATACGGAGCAAAATGAGTGAATCTACACTCTAAAATATGTCTACATACACATCCATATGTGGTAGTCCATTTGAAATCTGAAAAAGACAAATATTTAGTAACGAATGGAGTATAAGAGTAGACATGGAGATATATCTCCAGCATGGTCTACAACAAAAATGTGCTGGGCTGGTTAGCGCCGGATGCTTGCAACGCGATGACATGAGTTTGAATTCTGTCTTTTAACTTTAGATTTTATATTATATATTACTTACTTAATATATACTTCTTTCGCTACTGTACTGATAGTGGAACCCATAGAGTACTTAGAATACAAGATTAAGGATGGACTTGTTTCTTTTTAACTTTCTGTACGAAGCTGTAGCCACCCTGCAAGTCACATGTACACTGTACATGCAATTAACTTTTTATAGAGGGGCAATCATACAGGCAACTAACTCAAATGGATTGGATGTCACTCTATTATTTCCAGCATAAGAGCATCTCCAACGCAGCCGGCAAATTTCCTCCCGCTTCCTTCCGCGGAGGACGACGTAAAATGCGAGTGGCATACATTTTTACAAATCTAACCAACCAGATGAAATTCGTGCAAACACGGACTGATTTCATATAAGCATGAAGGATTTCGTATAAAAAGCGGGATCTTCATATAAACATGATGGATTTCATTACATTTACATGAACTAAGCGGTGCCAATCCGGCTCTCTTGGTATAATTAATACTCCCTCCGTCCGGAAATACTTGTCCTAAGCCGCAAAAAAAAGGAAATACTTGTCCTAGAAATGGATGTATCTATACTTATTTTAGTTATAGATACATACAATTTATCCTTTCTTAGAACAAATATTTCCCGCCAGCTGCAGAGGGAGTACATAATCTAAATGGCCGCCCGCGGATCCCTTTGTCTTCCTCATCTTCGTCAGACACTTGCGGGGTCGACGAAGGTCCTCGGAAGAGACGAGCCAGCAAAGGAACCACCTGAATACGCAGTCGTCGCCTCAGCGGTGGCCTTCATGGGTCCCAAGTGGCGGCGGCCTCCCGTGTTCTACTTCTCCTCGATGATGGCGGTGGACACGGAGAAGTTGGCCACCGACTCGTCGCTCTCCACGCACCCGACTTCTGTCTTTGCCTACATGGCGATGCCGCAGGCATGGGAGGCGCGCCCACAGACACGGGAGGCGCGACCACCGCAGACACTGGTGGCACGGTAAGACACGGCGGTGACGACGCCCGTACCGGCGTGCTCGCCGCCGTGCTGGCGTGGAGCAACTCGCCACTCCTCATCGAGCTGAACTGGAGCGGCGAGTGGCTGAACCACGCGCCTCCTTGGGGCGGAAACTGGCTCCATCGGGCCAATCGAGGTTGGTGAAGCACCGAGCGGCCTCGCCCGTATCTGGAGGGCTCAGCGGGCCACCCAGCCGGGTAATATGCCGGAGAACGGCTCCTCGAAAGCCATCAGAAGAGTGGAGAAAATGGTGAAGCAGGAGATGGGGGAGCGGCGGAGGGGTGCGATTCTTGTCCGCTGTCTGTGTGGCCTCGTGTAAATAGAGGGCGGACGGTAGGAGCTTGGCCGGCGTCTGGCCTCATTTAAACTGAGGGCGAACGGGAGGAGCTCGGCTGGTGTTGCGTTTAATTCTGGCCCGCTCATGAATGGACGTGTGCCCGGAGTAGGATTCTCGGTTTACATGCGGGTTTAACGGAGGGTTTTAATGGAGGCGTCGGGCGTGCAGCGGGCGGTGTAGTACTATTTGATTTGACAGCAGTAATGAGCCGTCAAATCATAAAGGCCCTCGCCTCTCGTGAAACCAACAGAGCTAGACTGCCCTGCCCTCTAGCCTTTTAAAAAATGTATATACTCCACTTTTCTACAGTAGTGGTATCGATGGATTGCGCCATGGAGAAAAACTTGAAATTAAAAAAAGGTGGTACATATAGAGAGTGCTCGTAGCCAAATTATGCATATAGTACTATCAAAAAGGCTAGTCACAATAATGGTGTCCAGCACAAGTGCACAACCCACCCCTCAAATAAAACTAAGCACCCGGGAATTCTTTGACAAAACTAAGCACCCTAAAATTCTTTGACAGCTAAACTGCTGGCTATATGATGTTGGCCATATATATTGTACGTATATAATGTGAAGAAACGAGTGGTAGTACTATACCAACTAAAAGATAAAATGTAAGAAATACTAGTATGTACGTACTGAAGAGCTGAAGTAACAAGAAGAAACATAACATAGTTTTGCTGGGGCCTCAGCACAACACACCCCTCAAATTAAATTAAGCACACCTGAAATTAAACTTTGCAACTATTCCGGTAGACACTGCATTAGAACCACCATGAGCAACGACACTGCCACCTTACTCGGAGTCCTCCTCCACGTCCTCGACTTCGTCCTTGTCCCTCTTCCTCTTGGCCAATACTTCTTTGCTTGAACCGCACACTTGGCTCTTGCTCTTCATCCAACCCTTGTAGATACTGAAACAAAGGTAGCCATCCATTACAGTGTAGTGGATGTGGTCTATATCTAGTACATTCCGCTGCCGTGCATAACGATGAAACGTGTATGGAGGTTTCTCCAGTTTATCGTACGAAGGATAAACCATGGCTCCTGCCAGGGTCAGCATTGAAGGCTGACGAGAGGACACCAGCCGATTCTTCTGGAGGTCGAAGGGGTTGCCTACAACGAGGCCTATCCGACCCAGGACTTCTTTCTCATTCGTAAAGTCTACAGTGACAAATTTGACTAGGTTGCTCTCGAGGAAGTTCTTAAAATCCAGGCATTCAACGTCGGCATGGCATATGTGGTAGACCAAGCATAAGTCATGCACGCAAACCTGGATCACGGCGGGCTTCTTCCTCTCTTCGTCCTTTAGATCCTTCTCTCGTCCCAGGATTGTGGTGTACTCAACATCTAGCCCAGCGACCCACTCATCATCCGAGTTTTCGAACATGCGTCTAAAGCGAGAAAGGCATCCTTTCACCGTCGTGGAAGAACGGGTGTAGATGACGTCGAACTCATCACCGGTGATGGTTCTAACCTTGTACTCACCGTCGATCATGGAGATTTGGGACGCCATGGATTTGGGAGGAGGGTTAGGATTAGTGGAACTGCCGTAATGTGAAAGGCCGGGACGACTAGGAGTGAACCACCGTAGTATTAAAGGACGTGCGAGGATGAGTAGGAGCGAACAGCTAGCGTGCGAATGACAGGGTAGTGGCTTTCCATTCTCCCATGATACGGGCTTCCAAGAGCCCTTGGATCTGAGATCGAACGGTTGCATGGCGTGATTCTAGACCTATGGGTGAATATCCTATCCTGGAGGGTTATTCTGTAACTTTTTGGCAACTTAGCATGCGACCATTTGATCTCAGATCCAAGGGCCGCCAGCAGCCCGTATCATGGTCGTGCCTACCACGACAGTCGCGTCGCTCGCGCGGTCTTGGAGATTTAACACGATGTGTTAGGCTATTTGATGTTGGCATGTCATACATAGTCATCACTTAGTCACTCATACTACAACAAGGATAGCTATAAGGTTGGCTATAAGTGTATTTTTTTACTTCTCTCTATCTCTTTCTTCGTACTCCCTCCGTCCCAAAATATAAGAATGTTTTTGGCACTAGTGTAGTGCCAAAAACATTCTTATATTATGGGACACAGGGAGTACTAGTATTTATTGCATTTGCCAATGAGTGACCTCTTCCAATGAAATGGTGTGCTTATTATTTTTTTTGCTAAGTTTGCTTCATTTAATTAGCTATAGACTCAAAATTGTCTTTTCACCTAGGTACACGCGCTTAGCACCGTTTCTTCCTTGGGTCACCAAACTAGTCTCTCTCTTCTTGATTAACTTGCCACATCAGACTTTATGCCTATGTGGCAAGCTTAGCACCTGTAGGAGCAAGTAAATACAATAGTGTGCTTTACATGGCATTTTTGCATATGTGGAGGAAAGAGAGGCAAGGAAAAAGTGGAGAAGTGGGCTCTCATGCAAGAGCCAGCCTATACTACATGGTGGAGCATTGGGAGAGGCACCTGTATGGAGGTGGTCAGGAATCGAGAGACTCATGCCGGTCGTAGCACCGCATTTATATGATAATGGCAAGTCAAATCACGGGGCCCCATCAGTCCAACAGTAACTCGTTGTCAAATCACACCGCCCTACGTTTGCAGCAGCCTACTCCCTCATCTTCTCGCGTCTCTTATCGAACCGACTAGGCGGAACTGCCCCGCCTACCGCGCAGGAAAAGCCCGCGCAGTATACTCCCTCTTTCTAGGTGACCAAGGTGGAGAGGAAAACGAGAGAACTTGATGTTTATTTGCTAAGGCTGGTTGTAATGGTAGTATCATAGCTATATCATGCATGCCAACTAGCCAATTTTGATGAGGTGTCATAGAATTAAATGAAGAAAGAGAGAGAATTGAGTACTATGTGTCATACATGGCAATAAATAAAGTACTACATGATACTAATATATGATACTAAGTATTATTAATACAGTTTTGCTAGGACTCATCTAGATGAGATATAATTTGGTCTCATTCATCTTTTATAGCCATTGGATGTGATGCTATAAGATGCATGTGTGCTGACGTGGGTTGTATTTGTTCTTGTTTTCAAAGTGAATGAGACCAAATTATATCTCATCTAGGTGAGTTCTAGGTACTCCCTTATTAATATCATTGCATGCAACGAACTGACCACTGCATGTCATGTTTGATAGTCTCAAGTCATTAAAAGCATACAAGCCCCACATCTCTTATTGGTTGATTCCTCTATTTATGTCAAAAAATAAGAAACAACATGAGAGTTAATGCACCACACCTATGTGTTTACTATTTGGTTTTCGTAAGATGACTTAATACTCACCTAGACGGAGGGAGTATTCGATTTGACAGCGGGCGGCGCAGTTCTCGATACGGCTTTAATGCAGACGAGAGAGGGAGTAGCGGTTCCCAAAATGTTGAACGGCCAATGCATCCTCCTTCAATTAATGCATGAGGGAAGTAATGGGAGGAGGTCCGGGAAAAGAGGCTGCACGATGTGAATGCAACGCAGTTTGCCCTCATTGCCCTCATATAAAGTCACCCCTCCATTCCAATGCATCTACCACACCGTACGCACCTAAGCATTTGCCTAAGCACCTACACTAAGTGCAAAAGAGCTCACTCCAGACCCATGGCAGCGATGCGCGTGAGCAGCCAGCAGCTGTGCCAGATGGTCCATGATGCTGGCCTGCGGCATGGCGCCGAGGATCGTCTCCAGACGGTGTTGGAGACCGGCTGGTGGATGGCCGCCGGCGATGCCAACTATGACTCTCAGTTGGACCAGATGATCGTTGCCACCAGCAACAAGTTCACCATCCTCAAGAAGCTCGCGGACGACATCGCCGTACTCCTCCAGCCCACGCGCCCGGGCTCCTCATTGCCTGCCACCCTAATCGGCATCCATGGTCAGAACCTCTTTCAAGCACTGGTGGCCCTGCGAGTTTGATGTATCCCATTTGATATCTTCGTATCCGAGAATCCACAAATTCTACCCCGCATTTTTGGCAAAATCTTTCGTCTTCGTTTTCAGCTCCGTTCGCTCGAGAATTGCCGACATTCTCGCTTCCGCTTCGTCGACCCCCGCTTTCGCGGTTGCTTCCCTCTAAGGCGGAACGCTCCCCTACCGATGCATTTTGATGGGCAGCCTGCTTTTCTATGTTATATAGACTTGCATGTAACTATTCAGGCAGCAAGAGTCCGACCTCAGGGTCCACCATAGAAAGGCATTCCTCATTCCCAGAATAGCATGCATACGGGATCATAGAGGAGACCTCTTTACCATTCTGTATAAATGGACTATTCTATTTGTATAGATATTGGTAGAGGGGCGTATCCAACCCTCTTTTATCCACTAGTTACCCCTCTTTAGTTTAAGAGTATAGAGCAGTTTGGTAGCTCATAAGGCTTAAATTAAAAATAAAAAAGATTTTTTTCTTACGTGGAGAAATATTTGTTTTTCAAGATAAACAGTGACTGCCCGCCGACGCCACGAAGAATGCCCACCTGTAGGTCGCTCGCCGCGAGGCGCCTCACCCTGCAAGAATTCGTCGACCTACACATCCACGTGTACGAGCAAATCGTGTACATGGGTATCTACAAGACCAGTGAGGACGCTACGACGTTGGCCTTCCTCAACCAGCTGGATGCCTTGGATGCCTTTGCTGAGAAGCA
The DNA here is from genome assembly GCF_018294505.1 of Triticum aestivum. NCBI lineage: Eukaryota > Viridiplantae > Streptophyta > Magnoliopsida > Poales > Poaceae > Triticum > Triticum aestivum. The sequence goes on along the minus strand of NC_057810.1, from coordinate 401,276,596 downwards.
CCTCGATCTCGCCACAAAAGCTGCCGCTTCTTAGCCGCGAGTCGGTGGCCGGCGCACTAAGTTGAGGAGGAGGTCGTACGTTCATAGATCCATCTTTCTTCTTGCCTTCTAGGACCACCACTGCGATCACATCATTGTGGCCTTAATTCTTATTGTGTCATTGCATTCTAGTTCCAGTCAATACTGACATGTGCAATCCCTTTGCTTAATTATATGCATCACTGTAACTAGTACTCCATCCGTAAATTTATAAGTTGTGCTTACCTTTTCCATCAACTTCGTGCAACGCGCGGGCATCTTGCTAGAAACACTAGAATATGTCTATATAATCCGTATGTGATAGTCCATTTGAAATCTCTAAAAAGACAAATATTTAGGTACGGAGGGAGTAATATATTAGGAGTTTGTCAAAACAAGAGTGATTTTTTTCAAGTTTGTGAACAAATACTACTATTCTGCTACTGTTGATCCGTCGCAATGCACGGGCACATCTATTTATATATAAAAAGTAATTGACAGGTTAACAAAAAAAGAAAAATAACCTAAAAATCTCACAATAATCAGAATCATCTAACCGTTCAATCTAATAGACCATTACCATTAATTAGATCTCAGCCAACGGATTTCATTAATGTATTCCGCGCTCGCTCGCGTCCCGTGGATACGAAGATTTAAAAAAAAGCCCAGTCACGTCCGGTCCATTAGGGATAGGAAGATCCTGAAAAAAGGCATGCCCACTCACGTCCGTACATAGGAACCCAACTAAAAAAGACACGTTCGTACATAGAAAGAACTAGAAAAAAAAATACAACCTAACTAAAAAAAGATTTACAACCCAAATAAGAAAGAAGATCTTCAGAAAAAAATTACGCTTGGTCACGTCCGGTTCACAGAAACAGAAAGATCTTACAAAAAGAGTCATGCCCATTCATCCGTACATCAGAAGATCAACCCAACTAAAAAAAGAGAGTTGTCTTCCATAAATATCTCCTTGAAGATTCCCTCGGACTTTCCTGCTCCACCAACGCAGCAAAACTTGCTAGAGAGAACCCTAGCGTAGTTCTTCTCCACCGCTCCATGATGTCCTGGATTTTAAGTTCCGTCCACATAGAGATGCCATGGATGCAGAGGTACACGATGAATTACACAGTACCAGGGGCTGAACGCTGGTCTCTCCCATCACGAGCACAGATGGCTAATTGACGTAGGTGTCAGACGGACGGATCAGTAAAAAGGAACTGGGGTGCCGTAGGGCGTCCAACATCTCCGTTGGAATTGATGCCGCGCTAGCCCCTCCCAGGTGACTGTACTGGCACATCAAGCTCCTCTTTTTTCCAGGAATTGTTTTGTTCTTTAGTTAATATTATCTCTGTCTCATAATATACCTAGAACTTGATATCCAATGCCAATATATAGCACCCGCACTTTGCATGTACACCTTTGTTTCTTTTTTTAAACTACTCTGTTCTCTAATTAATATCACATATATAAGTTGATATGTGCATTGCCAAAATATGCCCAACTAACAAGTTTAGACTCAATTTCCACTTGAGCATAAAAAGTTGTCCATGCTTCTTTTCTGGTACATGAAAGCAGAATATGCATAATCATCAGACAAAAAACTATTGATTTGTTACTAGATTCGAGTACTGATAGACATCTTAGTCCATATAATTTTGTGCCCAAAAAGTTTAATTTGACTAATGTATGTATTTATTAGTCAGACTCACAAATAGTCCATATAGTTTTATGCCCAAGAAGTTTATTTCAACTAATGTGAGTATTTATTATTCATACTTTAAAATAGTTATTTTTTAGTCAACATTCATACTCATATCCCGTAAGTTATATATTAGCTAGGTATTAACCAACTCCGAGATTATAATAATAACCTTCCAAGAACAAAATTTACAAAATCATTAAACGGGAATTCATTGCCGTCTCTGACCTGCACAAGCCGATGGCACGTCGTGAGTCTAGCCACATGCCGCACCTGCCCCGCAATACCAAAGTCACAGGGTTGCTGTAACTACAGCCAATATTTATTAGAATTTCATGCCAAGCTAACCAAATAAAATAGACATACTAGAAAATCCAACAAAAAATCAAAACATCCAAACATTAAAGCACGTACCATAAATATTAATAGATCTACACCAATGTATCTCATTAATTTATTCTCATCCAAGACACGAGTAATCTAAATCCACTCAAATCAATCTTGATTACCTCAGATTTTCGTCTGCATAGCTTGCTTGGTTTCAGTTTTTTGTGCAACCTATAGTTTCCCTATGTTTTACAAGTTATACAGCTACTTTGTCCATTGATACAGTAATGCAGAACCAAATGAGTTCTAGAACGTTTTTGTTCAAACTATACTTACCTTTTTGTGCCAAGAAGAAAACATTGCCGCTTACACATTTATTGTTGTTTGTTTCCTAGGTCCTAAACCTAAATTTGTGCTATTTGACATTCCTCTATTATATAGAAAAGCCGAACAATTTTAATCTGCACCAAATAACCTTAATTTACTTTCTTGCTTGATTTTGCATCAGACCGAGTTAAGCGGAAGGGATAGCATGGTGACGAGGAGGACAATGGACAATGCTCAAGATAAGTCGCAAAGCTAAGCATTGTTTAGTTGTTGTTTTTTTTGAATTGTTAGCTGCACTGCTTACAAGAATTGTAGTTACTCTCAGCCATTGAAATATATGTCAACACCTACCGATGCATAATTCTTCTTTGCGCAGTTTTTAGGTTCTCTACAGCGAGATGTTACACCTAATATTTTATCCTGATGTAAAAGCCATGCAAAAAATGGATACATCGCTTACAAGTGTTTTGAAAGTCATCAAAGAAGAATTTTCAGGTTAGCAAGAGGCCAGCCACTTACCTTTACTTCCACTTACCAATATTGTGCTTGTAGACCATTGTACGTAATACTGAGGATCGTCCGATCAACTCCGGCCAGAGACGTCACAACCTACAGTATTAACTCCGTCTAGCGACAACACCTCCAGCAGGTATCATCTTTTGCACAAAATCAAGCCATTTGCATGATTCACTATATGCTAGATTGATGAATGGATCAATGGATAAACAATACTTGATCAATAAATCTTTCCAAAATAGAAAAAATCCAATCTGTGCATTGCAGATTAATTAACATAACCACAAACTATCCCCATGCTTAGTACATACATACATGTAAGTTCTTTGCTATATATTTTTATTTTTATTGCGAAATAGTTCTTTGCTATATTACTTACTTTATTAGATACTAAAGTTTCTATTTCATTTTATATCAGAATGATGAACTGGCCATTGACCATTGACCAATTAATCAATGATACTTTAATTATATTCGATAAAGTGCTCATGTAGAGACTCTGAACAAAGATAGCCTAACCAATCACTATATATGTGCATGCCGAAATAATAAAAATATAATCTGTCTGTTTCCTTGACATACTTATATTTCCCTTGAGCTAATACTTCCGTTTTCATGGTTTCCTTAGAAAACAAAACAACTAAATATGCATACTTACTTACATATTATATTAGTTACTTGAATTATTAACATGCCAAAGCAGTATGTCACGTACACTATTGAATTCATTAGCTACAGGCATTGGGACAAGAAAAATTAAGCTCAAGTTCAAGGCTCTGGGACAAAATCAACTTATCAACCAATGAGCTTATTAGCACTGATATGATTTTAACAGATAAGTATGTACAATTATTATGTAAATATATAGTTTGCTTTTTTATTACTTTTCATCATTCAAAGTTAAAGAGGACTCTACCTACATATTTAAGACCTTTGAAGTTTTGGGAGCATGAAATTATTTGACCATTGAGGGACAATCTAAAAATCAGTTTCCTTTTTGATATAACAATGAAGAAAGTTGAGGAAAGAGTTTCAAATTTTATTTTGGGCTACTACTTGAAAGTTGTTGATGGAGATACCTTAGAGAGTAGGGTAAATATTGGTAAAAGAGTGTTCAGGTATGTAAATCCATATTTCATGTAACGAGGTGGCTGAAAATGTGGATCTACGGTGAGCATACACTACATCATGCATATTAGGTACACACTTAAACTCAAGGTAAGCGATGAGATGGCAACAGAACATTTATCAAGTTTAATGAGGCAGCGCGAAGACATTTAGGCATCATATGTGCATCTACCTTGCTAGAACAACATGATGGATTCACGAACACAATCCCAACTGTTATTCAAGACCTTAACTACTGATGTTAACTTCAGGTATTTGCAAGAGTACATGTAGAATTTTAACGTGAGCTACATTTTAAGCCCGCCGGTAAGATTCAGATGGAAGGGGAGCCTTGGCGCAGTGGTAAAGCTGCTGCCTTGTGACCATGAGGTCACGGGTTCAAGTCCTGGAAACAACCTCTTACAGAAATGTAGGGGAAGGCTGCATACTATAGACCTAAAGTGGTCGGACCCTTCCCCGGACCCTGTGCAAGTGGGAGCTACATGCATCGAGCTGCCCCTTCGGTAAGATTCAGATGAAATACGTAAACGGAAGAATTGAAGAGGTATGCACATGTACTTTTATTATTTTCACAAATAGTTCACCGAAAGTAAAATGTGAGTATGTTCTTTACAAAGCATACTGGAAATTCAAGGAGCACAACATTCTTCAAATTTTTACAGTACAAACTATCCTAAAAAAACTGACTTAACTATGCTAACATGATATGGTAGGACGAATAGGGTCTACTACCATGCCGAAGTATTGCAAACATGCATCACCATTTGGTGGAAATAGTTCATTACTACCAAACATCGACATATATATTATGTGATATTTATTACAAAAGCTTACTATTTAGTGCAAACAAATAGTGAGAGCATCGGGAGATTGCTATATTTCACATGTATAATGTGATTAGACATGTTTTCATATTCAGTTACTTATCTTTTTTTTTCTTTGCAGAATATTAAAACTATAACTAATCACAAATGTATTAATTCTTTCTTAAGTTTGTTGAATATTAAGGCTTACCACTGCCAATGTCGGTCAAAAGCATGGAAAGAAGTGGAGGGGGCTTAAAAAACTTAAAACTGTGCCATAAGATGTAAGTAGTGATCTAAAACCTCTTGTAAAAGTTTACAGAGGGAGTATTTCTCAATAAAAGAAAACTCTCATCATTTAGTACCTTCACCATAGGTCAACTGAATGTACTAATTTGCATTTGTATGTCTTCTCAGACATATACTTACATTTTTTGCAATTTCACAAACTTATCAGTATCTACCTCATTCAACACTTAAAGAGCACTTAAACAAAAGAATCGTATGTTTTTCCAAATTTTGAAAGAAAAATGATGAAACATTTACCACTAACAGGCATTTTCTTAATAACATTATATAGATTGAATCGAAAAACATATCAAAATGTAAAGAAAAAGGGGAAAATATGACTCAAGAAAAGGATAATGGGGGGACCTGCAGGTCGGACTTTGAACTTCTAAGAATGTTGACGCTGTGGACGATGACGACGACGTGTCGGCTTTCTCGAGTGGGAATACCGTGTCTGGCTTGCGCACTTGGGGAAGACAACATCGCCAGCACCCTAATACTCAAGCTGGATCCAAGCGGGCTACGGGAGACAACGTACATGCCCAAATCAACTACACGGACGCCTAGAACACCGGCACCGTGCAGATCAATGATCACGCCTCCTCCTTGCTACACTTGATCCTTGGACCCTACTACTCTTCAATCGCCATTCAACATCCTAGGAGACCGAGGGGGCATACGAGAAGCCATACCAGCCGCCGTCGATGGACACACTGTTGAATCACCAGCTGCGGGGTCGCTGCAGGTGAGCACGAACAACCTCAAGGCAGCGAATCAAGAGAGCAACTTGATGGGAGCTAACTGGCAGCAGCAATTTTGGAGTGAGCAGAGAGATTAAGAAAAACAGAAAGGGGATCTGGCGAGAGGAACATGTCACCTGGGAAAGAAGAACTGAGAAGTTGGGGAAGACTACAGGATGTGGAAAGTGAAGAAATGGACTGGTGGGGCCCATTAAACTAATGACGTTTTGTACATGTAGTACTGTGAACACTATGGGAGCAATCTATGTAACGTGAAAATATAAGCCACCGTTTTTTTATACGATATAAGCCACTGTCCGTACTGCTGACTGCACGTGTCTTAATTAAATCCAATATATTCATGGACTTACCAAGAAAGTTTTCATGGATATTTATATTATATATAAATATAAACAAAATCATTTACACTACAAATACCACAAGAAATAATACATCAGTCTTGAATAGCGTTAGCAAATTTACCTATGAATACAGAAACAATGAAAACTATTAAACTTGTGTTCACATAAAAATAACTAAGCAAGGATACCATCATCTGAGAAATGATACAAATAAAATTTGAACAACGCGCCAATCATACAAAAGCGTTGGTACTCTATGCATAATTAGCAAGCAAATGATGTCGGGATAACAAATATATTACATATGAATGAAAACCCCCAAAATGTTGAAGATAAAAATATGATCACACGATGATTATATTTTGAAAATGTTAACACATTTGGTTCAAAATTTATTTAGACAAATCAAATATTATGTTGTCATCATTAAACTTTGTAAAATCCTAGCCCGCGCATCGAGCGGGCCACTTTGCTAGTTGCTAGTAAAAGGAACAGGCCTGCCGCGTTCGCGTCGCACCCCCACACGCCCGGGAATCGGGAGTACTCCACGGCCCGTCGGGCACGACACATAGCTTAGGGAAGGCGTGTTGCCTAGCATTTTCACTTTCATGTGAGACCGCCGTTGAGCAAACCGACTATTGGCAAACCGCACCCCGCCCGCCGCCGGTTGGAAAACAGAAACGAAGGGAAGATCTAGCTGTAGCACGGAAGCCAAGAAATTTGGTGTCAGATGGGGCTCGTTGATAGAGTAGGAGCATTCCGTACTAGTACTACTCCTACTAGTACCAAGTTTGTACTCCTAATACTATATTACTAGTACTACCACTATACAACTAGCAGGTACATGCACGGCACAACATCATAGAAACAAAAAACGGGAAGATCTTGTTTTGGGTGATTTATCTTTTTTTCAATCAACGTAGTATGAATAATATGATGTGGGGGGCACCCATGAAGCTTATGTGGCTTGGTTGCATGGCTACGAAAGGTTAGAGAACATCTATATCTATACCCCCTATATAGTGTGTGAAAAACTTTGAAAGTTGGTCGTTGCATGAAGCCAATCCGACGGTACAAAGATGGCAAATCGGAGCACTACCGGCCGTTGGATATCATCCACCAGATTCTGCCACATGTATAATCTAGAAGACTCCATGGTTGAACTTAATTCATGACTAACTTTGCCACAGCTAAGCTTAGGCAAAGTTATTAGTTCTTCAAAATGAGAGCCACGAGTTGGCAAGCCTAAGGGAATCTTGCCACATTTTGTGTGTATGTCATGTGGGGCCTTAGTGTGGCTTGCCTAAGGTGTGGCTTGAACCAAACACTCACCTAAGTTAATCAAACTTGCCTAACCTTACGTGTGGCAATCTTTGGCAATCTTAGTGGTTGTTTAGTTCCTAGCCACACCTTGCCACACTTTACCACAACTAACCTTAGGCCAGTTTGACCAATCTAGGTAGGTGTTTGGTTCTAGCCACACCTAAGGCAAATATTTTTTTTATGAGCAGTGAGCCCCACATGTCATAAATTCCCTTAGGCAAGCCAAAGTGTGGCTAACAAAGGGTCTGTATGGTTCATGACTAACTTTGCCACAACTAAGCTTAGGCAAAGTGCAGCTGCCACAAAAAGTGTTGCTAACAAAATGGACACCACAAATGTGGCAAGATTTGGCAAGAAGTTGAGTCTAGACAAGTGGACCATGTAACTAGAAAAGTGTAAGTGCATCTAGTGCCACCCCTAGTTGGTTTTGGAGTATTGACGACAAAGTTGGTTGAGGGACTAATGCGTTTGTGAGAATTGCAGGATAACGCAGGTAGTGTCCCTCATTGATTCGGTTTACCTACCGGAGATGACCCCTAAAAATGTATGAAGACATTAAAGACAATGGTGGTATGAGAAGATATTCATATTGAAGACTATGACATGAGAAGACATTACGTGAAGACAATGGAGCGCGAAGACTGTGTGGTTTCGTCGTTTCCTTTCTTCTTTGTTGAGTCATAGGAACCACCGTACTGTTAAGTGGGGTCCAAGTGAACTAAGTCAGAGTGACTGAAGTGATGCTCAACCCAAATCCTATGTCTTCGAGCGAAGACAATGAGAGCAAATCTTATCCAGAGTTGGATGAGTCAGCTTTGCTTGTAGCCTAAGTAAAGTTGCCGTGTGTGTTTGAAATCTGACCGTTGGAACACGTGTCAGTTCCTTAGTGACCCAGGGTCATTTTGGACAAATCAGGTCGGGTTGCCTGGTGGCTATAAATAGCCCACCCCCTACACCATAAATTGGCGGCTGCTCAGAGTTTGTATACGTCTTTTGTCGTTTGAGAGCAACCCACCTCGAAGCATTTGAGAGAGAGAAATCCTTACAAGGACAAAGCCCAAACACCCAGAGCCAAAGAGTGTTAGGCATCACTGAAGTCTTTCTGTCTGTGTGACCTGAAGACTTATTACACTTGAGGACTGTGTATCCTCCAGCCGGTTAGGCGTCGCGTTCTGAGCATCCAAGAGTCATTATGGATTGCCGAGTGAACGAAGTCTGTGAAGGTTTGGAAGTCTCCCTTAAAGACTTACCAGAGTGATTGGGCGAGGACTAAGTGACCTTAGCTCAAGGGGAATAAGGTGAAGACACGGTCTTCTGAGTTAAATCTCAGCCTCCCTAACCATACATACAGTTGTCACAGCAACTGGAACTGGTCCAACAAATCCTGTGTCCTCAACAAGCAACTAGTTCTATCTCTTCCCTCCTTTACTTTGAGTTTGTCTTCATGAAGTCATTGCTTATTGTTTTATCCGATTGACTTCATTGCTTGACTACTATTGTTGATTGGCTTCATACTATCTTCCATCCTGATCCTACTACCTAGCTGCTATTAATCTTCAAACATTAATGCTATTGCATACTTGATTATGGCTTGCTTGTTGTAGTTTATCTTCCGCTGCATATCAATTAGGTTATTTCTATCGTTTGTCTTCGAAACTTCCATGTTTTGAAGACTTTCCTAAAAATCGCCTATTCACCCCCCTCTAGTCGATAACTAGCACTTTCAATTGGTATCAGAGCAAGGTACTCCCTTGTTCTGTGTGATTCGGTTTAACCACCTGGAGTTTAGCTATGTTGACTGCAGGGATAATCAAGGTCTCCGTTGCTTGCCCCGTGTTCGATGGAACTGAATATCCCTACTGGAAGAATAAGATGCGCATGCATCTTGAAGCCATTGATGTCGACCTCTGGTATGTCGTCAAGAACGGCGTTCCCAAAACTGGTGAAGGTGTCACCCCCACTGATGTCAAGAAATTCATTCAACTGGACTCGACTGCAAAGAACATCATCTGTGGTCATCTGACCAAAGGACAGTATGGCCGTGTGAGTGCTCTGGAAACGTCAAAGCTAGTCTGGGACTGGCTGTCCAAGGTCAATGAAGGCGTCTCTACCCAGAGAGACCAGAGGATCAGTGTTCTTCGCAATCTCTTCAATCGCTTCAAGAGAAACGACAATGAAAATGTCCAGCTCACGTTTGATCGCCTCACCAACATCACAAATGAGCTTCAGGCTCTCGGCGCCACTGAGATCACCAAGCATGAAATTGTCAAGACACTGCTGAGATCACTTGACACCTCTTTTGACACCCTTGCCCTCATGATACAAGAACGTCCTGACTTCAAGACACTCGATCCGTCTGATATACTTGAGAGGCTCAACACACATGAGTTCCAGCTTTCTGAGAAAAGAGATATTTATGGCCCCAACTATGGTCGAACTCGTGCTTTGAAGGCAAAAGTTGTTTCCTCATCTAAAGAAGAAGAATCTGACTGCGGTTCTGACGATCCTGAAGACATTGGAAAGGAACTTGTCATGCTTGTGAAGAAGGTCCAGAGGTTCACCAAGAAGAAGGGCTTCAGAAAGTCTTCACGATCCAGCTCAAGAAATGATGAAGCTTCCACTCATGACAACAAGAAGAGAACCTGCCACAAATGCAAGAAACCTGGTCACTACATATCTGAGTGTCCACAGTGGGACAATGAGAAGAAGAAGAAGAAGAAGAACAAGGAATATGATTCTGATGACAAGAAGAAGAAGAAATCCTCAAAATCTTCTTCGAAGTCTTCATCATACAAGAAGAGCTCATTTGGCAAGGCTCGTGCTTTTGTTGGCAAGGAAATGGATTCAGAGGAGGAGTCTTCTTCGGAGGAGGCGGAGGTGGAGTCTGGTGAGGAGTCTGACCCTGGCGTTGCAAGTCTGGCTCTAGCCACAGCCTATGTCGCCAAGTCCATCTTCAACACTGAAGACAATGACGTCCACACCAATGCTGAAGCTAATGACAAAGATGATTCTTCTCCCACCTACTGCTTCATGGCACGTGGTGCCAAGGTAAAATCTCGCGATGCTTACTTTCAAACTTCAAGTGAAGATGACTCTGATTGTGAATCCAAACCCAGCTACAAAACACTTGCTAAAATTGCAACTGAACAACAAAGGGCTATGGAACATACTCAAAAACTGTTAGACAAAAGTGATGATCTGTTGGACGCGGAAATGACACGTTCACAGTCCTTAGTAGAAGACATAAAAAATCTTCATGCTAAGTACCAAGAACTTGAAAATCTTCATGATACGCTCTCAACCACATATGAAAAGCTCTCCTATGATTATCTTCAAAGGAAGCAAGAGCTTGAGAAATTGAAAGTGACTCATGAAGATCTTCAAGCAGAGAATGAGTCACTTCGTGCTCAACAGATTAGTCCCGCTCAGGATGGATTCGAACCACCATGTTTAAAATGCATTGAGCGTGATAACGCTACATCTGTTGCTGAATGTTCCACTGCTGCTGCTGTTTCATTGTCTTCAACTACTGATGTGGTTACTAACCCTCCGCGGAGGATACCACTAGTATTGCTGATGAAAATGCTAGGTTGAAGACATTGCTTGAAACCGGGATGTACAAAAGTTTGAAGGGACATCAGACTCTCTGCGATGTCCTCAAAAAGCAGATTCTGAACCGAAACCCTAGGAAAGATGGTGTTGGGTTCGAGAGGAAAATGAATGCTAATGGTTCCTACTGGAAGCCTGAGCAGTATCCCAAAACCACATGGGTTGCTGCAAAGGAACCTTCAGTGGATCCATCCACTTTATATGGATTTACCTGTGCTAATCCTATTATTATTGATGAATCCTTTGATGCAAACTATAAACTGTTCAAAAATCAGAATGGTGAAGTGTTTGCCAGGTATATTGGTACTAACTGCAGGAATGGACCTCCTATGAAGAAGATCTGGGTACCCAAAAGCTGCATTGAGAATCTTCCACTGAATGTCATCATGACACCACCAGTGAAGAAGACAAACCCCAGACCAAAGGCATCATATGGTCCATGGCTACTTGCGAACACAGGACTCACTTGAGTCACCCTAATGCCAATGTTTTGCAGGGAAATCATACTCAGACTCATGAATATGAGCGTGTGTCTTCAAATCGATATGTTCATAGAAATAAGAACTTCTCTGCTTATTCACATGAGTATCATTCATCTCCTGCAAGGCTATTTGCTAGGGCTTCAAAGCCGAAATTCTCAGATGCTGCACTTAGACTCATTGCTTCTAAGCCACCCCTGAAAATATGGGTGGTGAAGAAGAACTAACTCTCTTTTGCAGAATGTGGTCTCCAGCCAGCAATCAATGGCATCCGATATAATTGCTGGGGACCTAAAACATAAAGGGACGCATGATAAAATGACCTACTATGAATTCCACACATGAATCTCTTATCTGTCATACTGTGTGCTAATCTTGATCTAAACTGTGATAATCCATGTGTGTGTAAAATGCTTATGCTTCACAACATACCTTGTGAAGCCTATCCTCCTAACTGCACTGTAGGGCATGTCACCAAAAGCTTCAGAATGGATTATTGACAGTGGATGCACTAATCATATGACTGGTGATCAAAGTCTTCTCATGGAATCAACCTTACGTCCATCCGGCAAGAGTAAAATCACATTTGCTGACACTAGTAAAGGCAGAGTATTGGGTCTAGGTAGAGTTGCAATCTCAAGGGATCAACACATGGATAAAGTGATGCTAGTTGAATCGCTTGGATTCAACTTAATGTCTGTCTCAATGCTTTGTGACTTAAACATGATTGTGATATTTGGAAAATATCGTTGCCTTGTACTAATGGAATCTGACAAATCTCTAGTCTTTGAAGGGTATAGGAAAGGTGATCTATACATGGTAGATTTCTCAGCAGGTCCAAAACTTGCCGTATGTCTTCTTGTTAAAGCTTCAGAATGCTGGCTCTGGCATCGAAGGCTGGGGCACGCTGGCATGAGGAACTTGCATACTCTCGTCAAAAAGAAGCATGTCATAGGCATCGAAGGTGTCAAGTTCAAGAAAGATCATCTATGTGGTGCCTGCGAAGCTGGAAAGATGACAAGGGCCAAGCATCCCTCGAAGACAATCATGACAACATCTCAACCCTTCGAGCTGCTTCACATGGACTTATTTGGACCTACCCACTACTCCACCCTCACAACAACGGCGTGTCTCTATGGCTTCGTCATTGTTGATGACTACTCAAGATACACATGGGTGCACATAATTCTCTACAAGACTAAAGTACAAGATGTCTTCAGACGATTCGCCAATCGAGCAATGAACAACTGTGGTGTCAAGATCAAGCATATCAGAAGTGATAACGGCACTGAATTCAAGAACACCGGGCTTGATCTTTACCTGGATAAAATGGGAATCACTCATGAATTTTCTGCTCCATACACACCTCAGCAAAATGGCATTGTAGAGCGCAAGAACAGAACCCTCATCGAGATGGCTTGAATAATGCTTGACGAGTACAAGACACCAAGAAAGTTCTGGCCTGAAGCCATTGATACAGCTTGTCACATCATCAACCATGTCTACATCCATAAGCTTCTGGGCAAAACATCCTATGAGCTCCTCACTGGCAAGAAGCCAAATGTCAGCTACTTCAGAGTCTTTGGTGCTAGATGTTGGATCAAGGATCCCCATCACAAGTCAAAATTTGAACCCAAAGCTCACGAAGGCTTCATGCTTGGCTATGGAAAGGATTCGCACTCTTATAGAGTCTTCAACCTCTTCCACTACAAAATTGTTGAAACAGTGGATGTGTGATTTGATGAAACCAATGGGTCACAAAGAGAAATTCTGCCAAGTACACTTGATGAAGCTCCTTCCTGTGAATCTATCAAGTTGATGGGAACTGGTGAGATCATGCCCTCTGAAGCACAGCCTGAAGAGGAACTTATCATCTCTACACCAAATCAACCTGAAGACAATGCTCAGACCGAAGACAATTCTCCCAATGATGACAATGATCAGCCAGAGCAGAATCTTCGTCCTGTTCATCCTCGTGTTGCAAATGAAGTTCAAATAGAGAAGATTATTGACAGCATCAATGCACCTGGTCCGCTCACTCGCTCAAGAGCAACACAGCTAGCAAATTTCTGTGGGAATTTTTCATTTGTGTCAATATCAGAACCCAAGAAAGTTGCTGAAGCTTTTATGGAACCTGAATGGATTCAAGCGATGCAAGAAGAACTTCAACAGTTCAAGCTGAATAATGTTTGGGAACTTGTCAAGCGACCTGACCCTCGCAAGCATAACATTATTGGAACAAAGTGGATATATCGAAACAAGCAAGATGAGCATGGTCAAGTCGTCAGAAACAAAGCTCGTCTTGTGGCTCAAGAATATACTCAAGTTGAAGGAATTGACTTCGATGAAACATTTGCTCCTGTTGCTAGGCTTGAAGCTATTCGCATACTGCTAGCCTGTGCAAATCATCACAACATCTTGCTATATCAAATGGATGTAAAGAGTGCATTTCTAAATGGCAAGATTGAAGAAGAAGTATATGTTGCACAACCACCTGGCTTTGAAGATCCAAAACATCCTGATATGGTGTACAAACTGAACAAAGCACTGTATGGCCTCAAACAAGCTCCTCGTGCCTGGTATGATACAATCAAAGACTTCCTGAAGAGCAAAGGCTTCAAACCTGGATCTCTCGATCCCACACTCTTCACGAAGACATATGATGGTGAATTGTTTGTGTGCCAAATATATGTGGATGACATAATCTTCGGCTGCACCAACCAGAAGTACAGTGATGAGTCTGGGTACATGATGCAAGAGCAATATCAAATGTCCATGATGGGAGAGCTGAAGTTCTTCCTTGGTCTTCAAATTCGTCAGCAACGAAATGGCATCTTCATATCTCAAGAAAAATACCTCAAAGATTGTCTGAAGAAGTTTGGAATGGAAGACTGCAAAGGCTACACGATGCCAATGCCAGCCAAGCACCATCTTGGTCCCGACGACAATGGTAAAGAGTTCGATCAAAAGGTATACCGCTCCATGATTGGTTCTTTGCTTTATTTATGTGCATCTAGGCCAGATATTATGCTTAGTGTTTGCATGTGTGCTCGATTCCAAGCGGCACCAAAGGAATTGCATCACTTAGCTGTGAAGCGAATTCTTCGATATTTGGCTTACACCCCAACACTAGGATTATGGTATCCAAAGGGCTCAAGGTTTATCTGGTTGGATTCTCGGATGCTGATTATGCTGGTGACATAGTGGATCGCAAGTCTACGTCAGGCACATGTCATTTTCTTGGTCGATAACTTGTCTGTTGGTCTTCAAAGAAGCAGAACTGTGTGTCACTCTCAACTGCTGAATCTGAATACATTGCTGCTGGATCTTGTTGTGCTCAGCTTCTGTGGATGAAGCAAACTCTCAAGGACTATGGCATCGATCTGAAGCAAGTCCCTCTCTTCTGCGACAACGAAAGTGCCATCAAGATTGCCAACAATCCAGTCCAGCATTCGAAGACAAAGCACATTGAAATACGTCATCACTTTCTCAGAGATCATGTTATGAAGAAAGATATAGATATCATGCACGTCAACACTGAAGAGCAACTGGCAGATATCTTCACAAAGCCCTTGGACGAGAAAAGGTTTTGCAAGTTACGGTGTGAGCTAAATATTTTGGAATCCTCGAATGTCCTGTGATCAGGCACACATCCTAACACTTATGCATGTTGATGACTTAGATGTGCAACACACAAAGTAATGTATATCTTCAATCAATGAAGATTTACACTCTGAGTGTGAATACATTAACATGGAATTTGACTTCGGAGCGCCACGATAATTGTGCGCCGTGACTGGGTCTAATACTTCCTATACGGTGGGTAACGCCACCACCGAATTTCTCTGTTTGAAGTGTTTCACTCATGGCGTTATTTTTTCAAAGACTTCACATTTGGTTTGTCTTCAGTTTCTATTTATCCTCATGATTTTCTACGCTATGATGAGTTGATTGCATATATATATATATATATATATATATATATATATATATACTAGCGTTCTGTCCTCTACAACATTCACTTATAGCTATGTCTTCAAGTTGAATCTTTTGAACTAAGTGAATGTGATCGGACCCTAATCTCTCTATGCTTACTGTCTCAAACTCTATCTGTCCAAATCATATGCATTCTAATGAAACTGTCGAATGTCTTCTCTGCATCCTTGTCAGCAGAAGACACAGAGACAAACATTAAGTCCTATTTAAATGATTCATCTTTATTGTCTATATCCAGAGAAGCCGGTACAACTCTCCGACATGCCTGGCGGGCGTGGGAACGTGGGACAACTCTATGTATGCTGCATGCTTGCCACATGTCCCACGGATGTGAACAGACAGGGGCACCTGAGTAATTGCACTGTGCAGCACAACTACTTATAAATACGTGTCCCCTGCGGTAAAGAAATCTTTCTTCCACCTCTCCACCTCCGTCAAAACCCTAGCGCCACCGCTAGCTCATGACGATGCCGGCGACGAAGCACTTAGCTGCCGCAACTTCTCTGACGCCGTCCTCACGCCGGCCGCGGACATCTTTCTCTCCGACGTCGCCGTAGGTGTCCTCCATCGCCAAGTTAGGGCACGGTGGGCTGAACTGCTCGGTCTCTCATTCTTCCCATCTAGCAGTTCTTCGTGCGGTAATTATAACTCTATTTTTACCACCTTTTTGATCTTCATAGATTCATCCTACTTACCGAAAGTGGTTTCTGCCTACTAAATGTTAGATCTATTCTATCTGCATCTCATAATGCCTAGTCTATTCACTTAGATTTCCTATCTAGTTTGATTCCTCACTTGTACTTATTCATGGATTGGTACAAATCTGGAACCAACTCACCACATATAAGTGAATGTCTTCGCATCATGAGGTCAATGTCTTCAAACTGATTTATCTTCAAAATCTTCTGATAATGCATATGACCTCTTCCCCTTCCCTCGCATCTCTAATGCTGTCATAGGTACATGTCCATGGGAGAATCCCTTGGTTCTCATAGTCTGCATTCATTTGCAGAATACTTAAAGCATCATATCAATTCTCCTGAAGCCAGTTCCTGCTTGACCAGCAAGCGTAAATCTCTGAAGCCTCTGAACGTATTGAAGCCATTCAGCTTGAAGTTCATGGCTGCAGAAAAATCAGCAAGGAAGGGTGGCAGACAGCGCAGAGGAGGAACATCCAAAGATCTGCCTGATGACCTAGCAGAACTGTACAAGACAGACCCTGAAGAGACTTATTATCAGCGCAAGACACGAATCCAATGGATTCGACGCTATTGGGCTGAAGAATGGTTCAAGTACAAGTTCGTCACCAAGGAATATGCAGAGAAAAATGCTATCAAGAGTCCTTGGGGCGATATTCTCTATCGAGGCCTTCAACCCAAGAACAGAGCTGAAGCCATTGCGCAAGAATTCTATCCTTGCATGGTCCATGGGCCACAGCCTGAAGAAGCCGACCCATCATCATTGCTCTGGTGTCGCGACGACAATCTCTTCAAGCACAACTTCCAGTTTGGTGTGTCTTCAGCAAAGGAAAACAAGAAGTCATGGGGATTAGACTTCAATCCTGGTCCCTCTGCTCCCCGTGAGGATGGCACTCGTGAAGCTGAAGAAAATAGAATTGGCCCCTTTGCAAACCTTGATGGCCTCATCTCCTACATCTTGGTACAAGGTGCCAAAGTGGATCATTCTGACAATGAGGCTGATTCTGATGAAGCCCCAACTCCTCCTTCGAAGCCACAGAAGCAAAAGAAGCTAAAGGCTTCTAAACCCGTACCACCAAAAGCTTCTCGTGCGAAGCCATTGGCCACTGCACCTCCTGAAGCCAGTGTGCAGTCTGAAGATCAATCCCGTATCTCCAAGAAGACGGAGAAGAAAAAGCAACTTGTCAGGCATGTTGATCAAGCCCTGACTCCTGCTGCTATTCTGCGCGACGATCCCATTGATCTGTCAAGTGATGAAGATCTTGCAGATGATGCTCTTGAGCAACTGATAAAGAGCACGGAAGAAGCAGAAATCTTCAACAACTTGCCTCTCTTTGATGTGGCCATCATCCACAACTTCATTGATGAATGGTTCGACACCCCCAATGTTAGCTTTGACGATTTACAGCTTCCCATTGGCCGCAGTGTCGCCTTCAATGGCGCCATTGCTTCAGAGCTAGCTCTTGCTCAGCGAATCGTTGAGCTCAAGAACAAGATTGATTTTGAGAAGGCTCAATTCAAGAAGCATGTGGCCAAGCTCAGTGTTCAAGACGTCAGAAACTTCAAGGTCATGCTGCATGAGCTTAAAGAAGCTTTTTAGAAGAAGCACCAAGAAGCTCAAGGCTCTCACAAGCGTATGAAGAGTTTGGCTGATAAGTGTGTGCTTGCCTACAATGAGGCTGAGAAGCGCAAGTCACTTGGCCGTCCTGGCATTGACCCCAGAATGGCTGCAAAGAAAGAGGAAGAATATCGAAGCCAAAGGTCACCACAACCGCTTCTGAACAGAAGAAAACGAGGGTTGCAGAGGCAGAAGCTCGAAAGAGGAAGAATACCGAAGCCTCTGATGCCGCTCCCTCCAAGAAGAAGCGCAAGACCAAGAAAAATCGGGCTGCTCCCATAGAGCCCCTTTTTGTTGAACCCATCTCAGTGATTCATCCTGCATCTGCATCCCAAGAACTTCACATGACTGTGCATGAGCCTGCTTCCACAGAGGCTCCTGAAGCTGAAGATATTCCAGAAGCTGAACCCACCGCTGCTGAAGACATTGGTCATCATGACAATGTTGAAGATGATGAAGTTCTTCCTCAGATCGAATACAATGTGGTATCATCGCCTGTTCGTATGAACATCGAACTCATCAGCATTGGTCGTCCTCTGACGCCAATTGCACAGGATGATTCATGGGATGATCGCCCGCAAGAACAAGACTCCCCTAGTACTCCCCTACAACAACAACAAGCTACCCCCAACGTGCAAGAAGAGGATGAAGACGTTCAGGCTCAGCCAACTCCATCTCCTAAAGTGAAGCCAGCTCTTCGCAGGCTTCGCAGAGGACAAAGGCCTGAAGTCCCTCTGTCGAGCGTTCCAGAAGGAGAAGTGCAACGGTCACCTGTTGCACGGCAAGTACTTTCTGAACCTGCTCCAACTGTGAATGTCTCCGAGTCTGAAGCACATGCTGCTGAAGACATTCCGGCTGCATCAGCCGAAGAAAATCAAGAAGAAGTGCGTGTACCAACCCCCCCAGTGATTGAAGAAGAAGCAGTTCATGATCAAAACGTGTCTGTGCCCGACCCTCCTGTTCATCAAGAGGAGGCTGAAAATGTTGAGGCTGCCACCACCAACGTCAATACAGCCAGTGACATAGTCATGGCTGATGCTAATGTGGAGCCTACACTAACTGTGCCTGAAGCAAATGTGGCTACTGAACCTGAAGTCAATGAGGATGCTGCACCCGAAGCCAATGAGGATGCTGCACCTGAAGCAAACATGACAACTGCTCCCGAAGCACCTGTCGTGCAGCCTGCCTCCGATGTTGCCCCTGCTCCTGTTCCGCCTCCAAGGCCTCACACAATTGAGCAAGCATACAGTCATGGTCAGCTCACTACTGTCCGATGGCCCGTTCTGGTGCCTCCACCCTCTTCCTCAGGACCGCAATTTGACTATCATATTGAGCATAGGCCTCAAGTGTAGAAGCCAAAGCCCAGGTTGCCAAGGTTTCCAGGTACTGCCAACTCCCCCAGGTCCTTCAATGCTAATGGCTTCAAAAGCCACAATACCTTCTTTGACAGCGCCAAGAACCCCTACTCCAAGCCAAGAATATCATCAGATAGGTTCTGTAGCTATCAACAGAGAAGCTATTACTCATGCGTGTTATATGATCAAGGGCGCATTTTCCCTCATATGCGCCTTGACACTGAAGCCATTGCTGGACTGCCATGCTTAGAAGAAGCACTTGATTGCTTTCGAGATGCTGGTCTGCTCCACTTTGTGATAGACAAAGAACATTGGAATGAAGAGCTATTGCTTCAATTCTATGCCACTCTGCACATTCGCGGCTACAACAGAGACATCAAGACATGGGTTCTCGAGTGGATGACTGGAAATGTTCATCATGAAGCCAAAGCTATGGACATCATCGAGCTTACAGGGCTAGCCACTCCTGGAGAACTGTATGAACCTGACTGTCAGCTACACCGCAATGCTGTAGAGAGCATCTTTCATAAGCCAGAACCCAATATGAGCCAGATGCTGAATATGATGAAGCCTTTGCCAATTGACGCTGAATATCCCACACATTTCTTTGTGGAAGACCTTGAGTATCTGCCTCGAACCATATATCACATCATCAGGCGAACTCTATGGCCAGTCAAGGGACACTCATCAACGACCAAGCTTGAAGGAACTATGAAGACTTTGGTCTTCTATATTCTCAATGGCATCAGCTTCAACACTCAGGAATTCTTCATAAGACAACTTGCTGCCTCCGGTTCTGATCTCTTTGGTTTGAAGTTTTATGCTCCATGGGTCATGCGCCTTATCAAGCGCCACTCTACTGTCAACTATCAACCCTCTGCTCGCAATCATATAATATTTCTACCAGAAGTTGATATGTCAGTTGATGCTATATATTCTGACCCTGCCAAGATGCCTCTTTGTCTTCAGAACATCGAGCACCAAAGCTTCACTCAGCCTATTGAAGGTGTTCAAGCAGCAACACGAATCTATCCATGGAGCGCGAAGACTATGTGGTTTCGTCATTTCCTTTCTTCTTTGTTGAGTCATAGGAACCACCGTACTGTTAAGTGGGGTCCAAGTGAACTAAGTCAGAGTGACTGAAGTGACGCTCAACCCAAATCCTATGTCTTCGAGCGAAGACAATGAGAGCAAATCTTATCCAGAGTTGGATGAGTTAGCTTTGCTTGTAGCCCAAGTAAAGTTGCCATGTGTGTTTGAAATCTGACCGTTGGAACACGTGTCAGTTCCTTAGTGACCCAGGGTCATTTTGGACAAATCAGGTCGGGTTGCCTGGTGGCTATAAATAGCCCACCCCCTACACCATAAATTGGCGGCTGCTCAGAGTTTGTATACGGCTTTTGTCGTTTGAGAGCAACCCACCCCAAAGCATTTGAGAGAGAGAAATCCTTGCGAGGACAAAGCCCAAACACCCAGAGCCAAAGAGTGTTAGGCATCACTGAAGTCTTTCTGTCTGTGTGATCTGAAGACTTATTACACTTGAGGACTGTGTATCCTCCAGCTGGTTAGGCGTCGCGTTCTGAGCATCCAAGAGTCATTGTGGATTGCCGAGTGAACAAAGTCTGTGAAGGTTTGGAAGTCTCCCTTGAAGACTTACTAGAGTGATTGGGCGAGGACTAAGTGACCTTAGCTCAAGGGGAATAAGGTGAAGACATGGTCTTCTGAGTTAAATCTCAGCCTCCCTAACCAGACGTACAGTTGTCACAGCAACTGGAACTGGTCCAACAAATCCTGTGTCCTCAACAAGCAACTGGTTCTATCTCTTCCCTCCTTTACTTTGAGTTTGTCTTCATGAAGTCATTGCTTATTGTTTTATCCGATTGACTTCATTGCTTGACTACTATTGTTGATTGGCTTCATACTATCTTCCATCCTGATCCTACTACCTAGCTGCTATTAATCTTCAAACATTAATGCTATTGCATACTTGATTATGGCTTGCTTGTTGTAGTTTATCTTCCGCTGCATATCAATTAGGTTATTTCTATCGTTTGTCTTTGAAACTTCCATGTTTTGAAGACTTTCCTAAAAATCGCCTATTCACCCCCCTCTAGTCGATAACTATCACTTTCAAAAAGTATGGCAAGCCACAAGTGTGACAATGAACCAAACACATGCCTACGATATTGTGGCACGCCTAAGCTTAGGCGTGGCAACCTTAGGCTGCAAACCAAACAGGCACAAAGCAACTCAACTAAGGCAAGTGTGGCAAGTGTGGCAAAATGTCGGCATTCAGGGAACGGGGGTCCCCAGACTTGCCTGCATGTGGCCTGTGGCGTGGCTCAAGGGTTGGCCCAGTACGGCCCATCTTCATCAACTCAAGCTCAAGACCCTCGCGAGGGGCCAAGCCTCACGAGGCGGACGAGGCAAGGCTTCCTCAGGAACGGCCTTACCAGGCAGGCTCGCGAGGAGGCGGATAGATCAAGGAAGGGGTACCTCGCGAGGTGCTCGTGATGCAAGCCATGACGATTGAGACCAGGCGGGAGCCAGGCGGGTGCCGGCCTGCGCAATGTCATTGTTTCCTCTTTGGTGCAAAGGGGGCAAGCGCAGGCGCGGAGTACCGAGGCATCAAGCAAAGGTTACCACTTCAGTGCAACGAGACCAAGACCAGCAGAGCGGCAGGACGGAGGTCACCATGGAGCCCAAGACATCATCATTGCCAGGGCCTTCGGCAGTCGAAGACCAACTTTAGTCAGGATAACTTTTACTAGATGTTCCCCTTCAAAATGGTTGTTGTTGGCGCCCTTCCCGCTCAATATTTGGGAAGAGGACCAGGGCCTCTATATATAGAGATAGCCACCACAGTAGAGGGGATCGAGTTCTCATCAGATCCAGAGGCGATCGAACTCACCCAAGTAGTTCACTGCACTAGCCCAAGAACACCTCTCGCGAGGTTGTTCTTCCTTTGTACTGTTCATCATCAGCCCCAGAAGCAATCCACCACACCACACACTGGATTAGGGTATTACACCACAACGGTGGCCCGAACCAGTATAAACCTTGTGTCCCTTGTTGTGGGGACCCCGACTCATAAGTCGAGATCACCGAGTGCACATGTACAGTGATCCCAGAGATCAATGCTCACTGAACACACAGAAGCTGAATAACAAGAGTCTTACATCCATACATACCATCTTACACAAATTATGACCATTATGGTCAAGTCTTACATAGATAAAGCCACAGGGGCTGAATACCAAATAAACTTAAGTAGCGGAAATCTTCGTCGATAAGTAGAACCCATGCCATCTGCCTTAACCCTACAGGCATTCTGACTGGGAAACGTCCTATTTCGCATGTTCGTCTCCAAAGAACTCTTCTTCGAACTCCTGTTCTTCCATGCCTGGCCAATTAAATAACCAGTGGCAAGCCAATGAGTACTTTGAATGTACTCGCAAGCAACCCATGTTTTGGTCCAAGATGTAATAATACATGATATAGGTAAATTTTTGCAGAAAGCTAGTTTTGAGTGCAATGACATGTTCAACAACTTGTAAGACATGCAGCAGGAGAATTCAAGTAACCATGAGGACAGGTTACAGATATCAACATAAATAGAGTGGGCATCAACCCAACTCAATCATGTCAAGTCCCTTGACTTGACCCAAGTAGTTCTCCCAATTATCCAAACACACACACTGGTTTGTGAAGCTCTGGACGTAGTTTAAGCAGCACCGCCCAACTGTCCCTGACCATGGACACGGCTATTCGAATAGTTTTACACTCTGCAGAGGTTGCACACTTTACCCACAAGATCCAGGGAACTTCCGTGTCATCCATGACCCGCGATACCTCAAGTACCCAGGGTAAGCACCCGATCACTATCTTTCCCTAGATGACACTAACAAGGAGTCCACTCGTTGTTCCGTATCCTCACGATGTACATCATACGAGACTCACTCGAGATCGTAACATCCGAGAGGGGACACAACGGTGTATCCGGTGCCCTGTGAAAATAGTCATGGCCGCCCTACCTGGCACGACCCCGTCCCTAGAGAGAGCACCAACTCTCCCCCATCACTAGTAATGCGGTCTCCAAGCTAGTACCGGCCTAGGTAATCAATAATGCCCTTTCCCATACAAGGGTAGAGTGGTTGCGCATGTAAGGTTGGGACAGTCGACAAATCTTAAATCTAATCCATTTTCGAAAACAACACGCACTTGCCCCGGTACACCACTTCGTCATCAAGTGGTTACCCATCTCATCATCTCCCTTGGGCATAAGTGGCACCCAACGGGGTTTTCAAAAAGTCTTTTGAAAATACTTTGTCTCCTATATCATGCATATACCCGTCCCTTTTTGCGTAGCGTCTACTTCAGCATCCTATCTACTCCCACCGGCATAACCCTCATAAGAAGGTAGGGTCATGCACAATGCAAGTATCAACGAGGAAGTACGGTGGCAAACCATCAAAGTGGTTACCACCTCATCATGATTCCGTTGCAACAAAAATATGTTACTATATGACATGCATAAAAAGGGTTTCATAGACATGGTCAAAGGGCTGCTTTCTTGTCTCAACAAAGTCTTCTGGGTCTTCAAAGTCTTCTGGTCCAACTCCTTCGTCAGCAACGCAACCTATCGTCGCAAAATAATAACGAGAAAAATAAGGCAATAATAAAACAGAAAAACCAAAGTGCTCAGAAAAATGTCAGCTCATTTTTGTTAAATACTAGGGTGAAAACTAAGAAGGGGAAAATTCCTAGTTTTGGATTTGGAGTAGCAGAATAGGAGAAATGGATTTACAAAGGTATATTTAAATGCTTAAAATCACATTTAAATATTTACAGTGAAGAAATGGTTGTTGGATTTGAATGAAAGTTGCACCATTAAATAGGTTGCGATACTTTAGGAATTTAGGAGTTGGAATTAATTTATTTGGACAAATATTTTATCCTGTGGAATTTTTGGAAAAGTGATAGAAAAAGAAAAGGAAAAAGGCCACTGTGCAACTGGGCCAAAACAGCCGCAGTGCACAGGCCCAGAGGCGATTCGTCCCAGGCGAGCCGAGCGGCGCGCGCGCGCCAGGTTTGAACCTGACGAGCGGGGCCCAGGCCCCAGTGAGAGAGAGGGAGGCGAGGGAGAAGAGAGGCTGACAGGCGGGGCCCGCTTGTCATCCCTAACCCCGAGTCCAGACGGCTGGCGAGATCACTGGCGACGATGCAGGGCACGGCGAGGTCGGGCGAGGGCACGGCTGGGCTCAGCGTCGTGTCGCCGTTCGGGTGAAGGTGGAACCGGTCGCCGGGGTGGCCTGGTTCGCCGGCGACGAGGTCTCGCGGCGGAGGAGCTTCGGGCGTTGTTGGTTCCGGCCGTTCCCGGCTGCAAAAGAAGCGGGGAAGAAAGGGGAAATGATCAGGGGTGCTTGGGGGTTCCAGATCGAGGCAGAGGAGGAGCGGGGGAGGCCTATACCTTGCAAACTCCGGCGAGCCGAAGCGGCGGAGCTCGAGCTCGATCTTGAGCTCGGGCGGCTCTAGAGAGGAACTGGGGGTGCAGGGGGATGATTTGGTGGTGCAGAGAGCGACTGGTGAGGAGAGGAGAGCTCGAGGAGGCCCTTAAATAGGCGGGTGACGGTCCACCGAGGTCCCATGCACCGGCGAGCCTATTGTGGTAGAAGCGGGTCACGGGGGCTCATCGGGGCGTGTCTGAGGCGTTTGTGGGGTTGATCCAGGGCGAGGGGAGAGAAGAGAGGGAAAACAGGGGGCCAGGGCACCGCGCGTGTGAGCGCGCTCACTGGTGCGCTCGGGCGGCCGGCGCACGTGCGAGCTGGGGGAGAGGAGGGAGAAGGAGGAGGGGGAACACGCTGTGGCGTGTTGCGGACGTCGAGGAGCATCGTCGGGCGCGCTGGGGAGGCCCGAGGTGGCCGGATGTGCTTGGCAGGGGGCGGCTACAGTGTGGGAGCGCACTGTAGCGTGCTCCAAAGCGCCCAAATGGCCGGCATGGCCATTTCCTATGCAATGTGGGCACGGCAAAAGGAGTCTGGTAGCTCTAGGAGGGAGTAAAGAAGTAGGAGATGGCCTTGGATGCCCTGGGTGGCCAGTAGGAGAAGAGAGAGGTAGAAGAAGAGGGGGAAATGGGCTGTCCAGAGAGAGAAAGTGGGGTTTTACCCATCCAATAATTGAGCTGTGGGTTTGCCATTGTTACTGGAGGTGAAAGGGGACTAGGAGGGGTTGTGGTAAAAAGTGGAACTCATGGAGAGTAGTGGAAGAGCCCCAAACAGGGTTTTTAGTTAACATGTAGTAGGTGTTTGATAATGGTTTGGGCCAGCAGATGATTTCCAAGTTCCATGAGACTCCATAGGGTGAAATGACACATATAATTAGGGCCTTCCACCAAGTTGGAGCTTATTTGGGCAAAGTTGTCAATGCAACTTTGTAAACCCTAGAAATTAGCAGAAATGAACTTGTGTAGATCTAGTTGAGCAAATCACTTCTCCTTGATGCACCACTTCGTGTAGTGGCCTCATTTGGTCATGTGCACATGCTCACCAAAGTTGGGGTCAAGGAGAGAAAGTTGGTAGTACAAAGTTGTTCAAATTTGATTCTGGTCAAAGAGGGTTTTGGGGCATTTTGGTGAACCAAAATGACTTTAATTGACATGAGGCTTTGCAAGGTGATAACAATATGCATTTGTGACTTGCTGGATTTTCCTTGGATTTTTATGAAAATATTTCCTGTAGAAATATTTCAAATCCTTGAAATGGGCAGAAATGGTTTTGGGAGGTTTTGTCCAGTATTTTGAACATGACCATGTGTTGAAACTCTTATATATGGGAAATATATGCCCACCGAGTTTCCCTGATTTTTGTCAAATATTGTTAAACAATAAAATAATTTTTCCCTATTAAAGACCATTTCTAGCCTGAAGAAAAATCTTTTAAATAAAATAGGAAAATAACTTTTAAAATTATATTTTTGTGGTTTATGGGAATCCTATATCTAATAGGTTTCAAATATACCTTTTGAAATATTTTTCATACCCCAAATCAAGTACTTGCAGTGCAAACCTCCATTCAGGGGTTTTTGGAAAACTAATTTTTGAAAATACTATTTGGCCAAATTATTTTTGTAAGAAAATACTATATTGCACTATACACATGGCATGATCATTGGGCAGAAGTTTGGGGCAAAGAGATGAAGTACAAAAGGTGGAGTAGTTGACTTTAAAGAGCACTTGAAAATCCAGAGAGAAAACCAACTCCAAAATAAAAAGCCAAATAATGCAAAAGTTTTTGTTGGTCCAAATTTTTATGCTTTATTAATGCAATTGAAATGCTACAACACGCAGGGTGTGATAGACCTACCCCCCTTACAAGAATCTCGTCCCCGAGATTCCTAAAATAGGCTTTAAAGAGATACGGAAACTCGGATCTAAGGTAGTCTTCACGTTCCCAGGTGGCTTCTGCTTCAGTGTGATTGCTCCACTGGACCTTGAAGTACTTGATGGTGCGGCTTCGAGTGCATCGCTCAGGCTTATCCAAAATGCAGATGGGCCTCTCATGGTAAGTCAAATCAGGCTGAAGGTCAATGGCTTGGTGATAGACGTCCTTGTAAAGATCAGGCCTGTCTGGAACATGGAGACACTTCCGGAGTTGTGACACGTGGAATACGTTGTGCACATCGGATAGTTCAGGTGGCAGTTCCAACTGGTAAGCCACTTCTCCGCATCGTGCGGTGATCTCGAAGGGGCCGATAAATCTTGGTGCGAGCTTTCCCTTAACGTGGAAACGCTTGGTTCCCTTAAGAGGAGTTACTCGCAGGTATACATGGTCTCTGACTTGGAAGTCTACTTGTCGGCGACGAGTGTCAGCATAGCTCTTCTGCCTTGACTTGGCAGTCTTCAGTCGCTCTCTGACTAGCCGAACTTGCTCTTCTGCTTCACGGAGGATATCGGGCCCAAATACTAGTCCTTCTCCGGTCTCTGACCAATTGAGGGGCGTGCGGCATTTCCGTCCGTATAACACCTCAAATGGTGTCATCTGAAGGCTTGACTGATAACTGTTGTTGTAGGAGAACTCGGCAAAAGGGAGGCAATCTTCCCACCTAGCTCCATATGCCAGGACACAGGCTCGGAGCATGTCTTCGAGTATCTGATTCACTCGTTCTGTCTGACCTCAGGTCTGTGGGTGGAAAGCAGTGCTGAAAGACAACTTGTGTGACGCCCCCGATTCAATCGTACACTAATCATGCACGCAAATGTGTAGGATCAAGATCAGGGACTCACGGGAAGATATCACAACACAACTCTAAAACATAAATAAGTCATACAAGCATCATAATACAAGCCAGGGGCCTCGAGGGCTCGAATACAAGTGCTCGATCATAGACGAGTCAGCGGAAGCAACAATATCTGAGTACAGACATAGGTTAAACAAGTTGCCATAAGATGGCTAGCACAAACTGGGATACAGATCGAAAGAGGCGCAGGCCTCCTGCCTGGGATCCTCCTAACTACTCTTGGTCGTCGTCAGCGGCCTGCACGTAGTAGTAGGCACCTCCAGTGTAGTAGGAATCATCATCGACGGTGGCGTCTGGCTCCAGGGCTCCAACATCTGGTTGCAACAACCAGAAAGAAAGGAAAAGGGGAAAAAGGGGGAGAAAGCAACCGTGAGTACTCATCCAAAGTACTCGCAAGCAAGGAACTACACTACATATGCATGGGTATATGTGTAAGGAGGCCATATCAGTGGACTGAACTGCAGAATGCCAGAATAAGAGGGGGGTAGCTAGTCCTATCGAAGACTACGCTTCTGGCAGCCTCCGTCTTGCAGCATGTAGAAGAGAGTAGATTGAAGTCCTCCAAGTAGCATCTCCAAGTAGCATCTCCAGTAGCATCGCATAGCATAATCCTACCCGGCGATCCTCCCCTCATCGCCCTGTGGAAAAACGATCACCGGGTTGTCTGTGGAACTTGGAAGGGTGTGTTTTATTAAGTATCCGGTTCTAGTTGTCATAAGGTCAAGGTACAACTCCAAGTCGTCATGTTACTGAAGATCACGGCTATTCGAATAGATTAACTTCCCTGCAGGGGGGCACCACATAACCCAACACGCTTGATCCCGTTTGGCCGGACACACTTTCCTGGGTCATGCCCGGCCTCGGAAGATCAACACGTCGCAGCCCCACCTAGGCAGAACAGAGAGGTCAGCACGCCGGTCTAACTCCTATGGCGCAGGGGTCTGGGCCATCGCCCTTTGCACACCTGCACGTTGCGAATGCGGCCGGAAGCAGAACTAGCCCCCTTAGTACAAGTGCAGGCTTACGTTCCAATCCGACGCGCGCCACTCAGTCGCTGACGTCAAGAAGGCTTCGGCTGATACCACGACGCCGGGATACCCATAACTACTCCCGCGTAGATGGTTAGTGCGTATAGACCAAATGGCGAGACTCGGATCAAATACCAAGATCTCGTTAAGCGTGTTAAGTATCCGCGAACGCCGAATAGGGCCAGGCCCACCTGTCTCCTAGGTGGTCTCAACCTGCCCTGTTGCTCCGCCACAAAGTAACAGTCGGGGGCCGTCGGGAACCCAGGCCCACCTCTACCGGGATGGAGCCACCTGTCCTTTCAGCCCCCTCATCAGAATCACTTGCGGGTACTCATCGAGCTGACCCGACTTTAGTCACCATCTGTATAGTATGTATGTATGTATAGTATATACCCGTGATCACCTCCCGAGTGATCACGGCCCAATAGTATAGCAAGGCAGACTGACAAGAATGTAGGGCCAATGATGATAAACTAGCATCCTATACTAAGCATTTAGGATTGCGGGTAAGGTATCAATGACTGTAGCAACAATGACAGGCTA
The DNA here is from genome assembly GCF_018294505.1 of Triticum aestivum. Classification (NCBI taxonomy): domain Eukaryota; kingdom Viridiplantae; phylum Streptophyta; class Magnoliopsida; order Poales; family Poaceae; genus Triticum; species Triticum aestivum. The sequence goes on along the minus strand of NC_057810.1, from coordinate 401,247,441 downwards.
TGCATCAGAATAGGATTAACGGAAAGCAGTAACATGCTACACTACTCTAATGCAAGCAATATAGAGGAGAATAGGCGATATCTGGTGATCAAGGGGGGGGGGCTTGCCTGGTTGCTCAGACAAGAAGGAGGGGTCGTCAACTCCGTAGTCGTACTGGGTAGCAGCGGCGTCGGTCTCGGTGTCTAGCGAGAGAAGAGGGGGAAGAAACAATGAATACAATGCAAACATAAACATGACGATGCGTGACGTGACAATGAGCGGTGCTAGGTGTGCCCTAACGCGGTAGTAGGTGATACCAGCGAAGGGGGAAAACATCCGGGAAAGTATTCGTGTTTTCGGGCAGATGAGCTGGAGGGGGAAAGTTGCAAGTTTGATATGTTAGGGGTTCGTGGCGGATGAACGGGCTGCGTATCCGAGTTCGTCTCGTCGTTCTGAGCAACTTTCATATAGAAAGTATTTTCATCTGAGCTACGGTTTATTTTATATGATTTTCTAAAGTTTTAATCATTTTTAGAATTTATTTAATTATTTAATTCTAACATTATCCAGAATAGTGCATGCTGATGTCATCATGACGTCAGCATGAAGTCAGCAGCCAACAGGGAGTTGACTGGGTTAGTCTGACGTGTGGGTCCCGCATGTCACACTCTGTTTACTCTAATTAGGATTTAACTAATCTAATTACAGTTTAATTAATTCACAATTGTTAATTCGGTTAACTAAACAAGATTAATTAAGTTAACTAATTCACTAATTAATTATTAATTTTATTAATTCATTTTTATATTATTTCCTTTTTCTTTTCTTCTCTTTTTTTTCTAAACATTCTGGGGCCAGGCCCCACATGTCATAGGCCAGGGGCGGCTTAGCGGGCGCGCGGGTTACGGGCGCGCGGGCGCTGGGCCGTTTAGGCGCACGCCCAGGCTACCAGGGGGCGCTGGCCACGGCGGGGCGCCGGCCACGGCAGGGCGCCGGAGCAG